>NW_025335627.1:12738627-12847519 GCF_004798865.1 Varanus komodoensis
GAGAGGTCCTGGAGAATGCCAGGAAGAGCGACTAACCCCATTCTGGTTTTGCTGTTTCAGTGTGTGGACCTTTTTAGTATATCCAAATTAGATACATTTACATTGTATATTACTTTAACTGCAGTGTTGAAAGTGGCTCATAACATCTAAAATGATAGAACAAACAATGAACAATATTCAATAATGTAAAAGCAATAAGGCTATAACAACAGATAGCCAAATCAGATAGAAACCATACACAATGCATGATTCAGTCAGAGAATCCTCATTCCATCATTTTAAATAGCTGCCTAAATAGTAGCTTGTTAACTAGAGGGCAGAAAAAGTGGGGGCAAATGGTGGGCACGGCTTCTTTAGACCATGAATACTGCACTGAGTCTTGTATATTTGAAAACTTGACTTTTTCCAATCTTTTGCCAGGCCTGAAACCAGGAACAGAATACATAATCCACATAATTGCTGTAAAAAATAATCAGAAGAGTGAGCCATTGATTGGAAAGAAACGAACAGGTAACCTTGCCTTAGGCTTACCAAGGGGTAATACCACTTACCTATAAGTAAGTCCTACTGAATTCAGTGAGTCTTGTGAGTAGACGTGCGTGAATTTCCTTCTGTTTTTGGAGGCATGCCCATGAAAGAGAGGTCAAATGCAGTTCTACTCTGGATTTCCATCCATGTTGTTTTCAGGAAACTGATATTACAGCACTGCTTAACTTTCATGTGTTTGAGATGTGCTACTGCATACACTTATCATTTAAATAAGCTGCAAGATACAGAAGAATCTTAACTGCAAATCCAGATATGCTTTAACAATAAGTTTGGCTGGAGTTATCATATGTTTCCTTCTATTTTTGGCCTCATGATTTTTGTACTATAAAGATAGCTGAATTAAGGTGGTTGCCAGCCTCTGAATGCAGTAAAAGCCACATTAAAAATACAGTCCAGTCCAAATTCATGCAGCTCTTTACAAATGTATGCGGAAGCAAGCCACACTGTTTTCCATGGGATGCACTGCAATAAATAGGATAATAGCCCCGAGGTTTAATTGGAATGGATTTCACTGAATTAATAGAACTGAAAGTGCTAAAGTTTGTCAGGATCATATTCCTTCTACCTTTCCATGGATTGAGTGATTTGCAGCAGTTGCTATATGCTGATCTCTAGGCATGACCAGCTGGCCTTTCCATGATCAAGACTGTTTTTCTCAATCGGTGATGCATCAGGCATTCTGTTTTTCTGAAACTATCTATTCCATCCATCAAATGAAACAGCTCCTTTAGACTGTATGTGATTACCTATCCAGAGAGGAAAGAAATGGACTCAAAAGCTGCTTTTGTTGCTACTTTCCAGTTGAGTTCAAACTCTAGATTCATGGTCAGTTTCTGCAGTGAGAGATTCAGGGGCTTTCTTCCTGAAACAACTGATTCTTTAAATTGGCCCGAGGAATAATTCAGGATACAGTATTTGTCTATGTAGTCAAAATGCATTTACATGACAGAACATGGTAGTAAGAAGTCCAAACATGTAAATTTAATTCTTTTAAAATTTAGCAGGAAGAAAAGCATTGCTGGCAATCAGATTTCTTTGCTTTGATCTTAAACTGGTACAACACTCTTCACCCAATGTTTCTGCTTTAGTTCTGCAGCCACATGCCTTTGCCTTCCAATTCAAGTGCTCTTAAGAAGCCACTGCAGAGTAATTGTGATAGGGCTTTTAAGGAGCATGTTGCACCCCTGAGAACACTGCTAATGCTTAATTGCCGGAATTAGCCTGTGTTTTATAGCACAGCTGCCTGGCTTATTCTGTAATGAATGTGGTGCTTGCTGGGGCTTTGGAGCATTGTTTTAGTGCTTCTAACATCTCTTTGGCTAGATGAGCTTCCACGGCTGGTCACAATTCCACACCCTGGCCAAAGCGGGACCCTGGACGTGTCCTCAAGTGCAGAGAACACACCTTACCTCACAAACAACCCATATGACAGTGGAAATGGTATCCAACTTCCAGGCACATCTGGTCAGCAGCCTATCCTGAGCAACCCAGGCCAGCAAGTCATCGTGGAGGTATATGGGTCTCGGACACCAGCAACTCCAGCAACTCCAGCTAGACAAGGACCAAACGTGCATGAGCAACCCGTCGTGGTGAACCTTAATCCAGCGCATATCCCAGAAGCAGACAGACCTTCTTATCCTCACACCCTTCGCCCCATAAGTAACCATACAAGGCCCCAAGAAGCCCTTTCTCAGACAACCATCTCGTGGACACCCTATTCAGAGAGCTCTGAATATATTATCTCTTGCCAGCCTACTGGCAGTGATGAAGAACCTACAGAGGTGATGTCTTTTAGATTCTTTCTGAATGTTCCTGCATCAGTGAAACTGTGTTGTGCTTGTTGCTATTGCCATCTTCGTTGTTGCTTTTGCTTGAACAGCTCTCTCCCTGTCAGAAGTGCCATGCAGAGCTTTACAGGCAAACCGAGCAGCTCCATGTCCCCACAGGGCTTGCAGTCTAAAACCTGGTGAGGGAAACACGGGGTGGCCAATGCTTCCATGTAACATCTTAGTTACAACAGGGATGGAGGAATCAGGAAAGAAGCCTCAGGCCTGCGAAAAAAGCGTGCTTTCTGTATGAAAGTAAATGAAGGTGTTCGTGGAGACTGGCTATAGAAAAGGAAAAAAACAATAGTTGTAGAAACAGACATCAGCCTCCCACAGGCAGTCCAAAAAGGCTGCTTTGTGGCCAGTATTTTAGATTCAGATACGCTGTTCCTTAGGCTTAATGCCTGCTTATTGGAGGACTGTCAGTAGCAAAGTAATGATGATTCCAAGACAGAAGCTGCATAGCAGACCTGAATTTAAATCTGCAAAGGATCCAGACAAGAGTTGTAACTATGAAAAAACAAAGAACATGCTTTGAGCATTGTCTGAGGTAGCTGGACACATTTAACATAGTACAAGTGAAAAAATGAGGGTACAATTCTAAGGAAATGAGCCCTATTGAACTCAGTAGGGTTGCTATCTTAATAACCATGTATAAGAGCAGGGCAGCAGGCTGCCATCCTAAGACTGTCTAGTTGAAAATAGTCTAGCGATGTCAACAAGCATTCTGAATAACCATGGTCAACTTCAGACTTAAATCATTTGAAAAGACTTTCTTCATTCAGAGGACTGAGAACAGTACTCCTGCCGTTGAACGTAGCACAGGCTTATGTATTATAAAAAAGTATATGTTAATCAACAGTTGCTTATTATTCTTGAGATCAGTTCTGCTAAATGATCCACTAACTTAGAAAGGTGTAAGATGTGCTTCCTTTGGAGCTTGGGACAAAAACTTGCATAAGTACCTCTTGTTGGACGCAGGGTTTCTGGATGCATAGGGAGAAAATTGTCAGGTGAATACTTTTGCTGTAATCCTAGAGTTAGCTACAATACTGAGGGAGAATGCTCTTTGCCAGGTATTCCCACCTGGCACAGGACATCATTCAGTACTTGCTCATAAAACAGAGCAGTATGTGGTCTTGCGACTCCAAAATGGGCTTCCTGATAAGGCTTCGCTGGCATCCATTTTGATGATGTACTATGTGAGTGGTTCTTAAATTCTGGTCTTCGAATTTGCCAGCCATGGCAGGTGACCCGAGTACTGTTTACTCAGATCGCTCAGTAATGTTGTGTTGCTTATCGCTGTTTTCAGTCCTCAGTTGCTTGGGAACACATTCTGTGAGTGTGCAGGTGGTTGTGGAGTGGAAATGTTTGCTAGCCAGTCTTACGCATTTTTCTTTAAGGTCTAGCAACATGGTTGGCACTGTGATCTGTGCACCTGTTGCACTGCTCCAGGAATGGCAGGCTACCTAGGCCAAATGGGCATCAAAAAGCAGGCCAAGCAATAATGTGACTGCCCACACCCTAACACAGCCTTCTGGGTATGTTGGACTGAAACCTCCATCATTCCCAGCTGACATCATTCCACCTTGACTTCGGATGTATTATACAAAATGTTAAACCTGCGGTAGAGATTCGACTTGCTATAAAGCCATTGTGGAGCTAGCCTTCTGTTCTTTAGAAAGCAAAATGTGCAGTATTTTTATGCTTTGCATTTTCTTAAACCACAGGTGACCATTCCTGGCAGATATTCTAGCGCTACTCTCACTGGTCTTACTAGAGGTGCTACCTACAACATCATAGTAGAAGCCATTAAAAATCGGAAAAGACATAAAATTCTTGAGGAGACTATCACAGCAGGCAATGCTGGTGAGTGGGAACACGACGATTTAGGAGAAGGGCTCCCCTCTTCATGTGGGCATTCATTTCATCTTAGTTTTGCTGGGGTATAGTTTGTTCATTCTCTGGGAACATGGTTATGTTCGCAACGACTCTGAGGTAGGCTAGAATAAGAGTAATAGAATAAGAATTATCAATAAGAGTAATTGATGCAAGGTCACATGCAAGGCTGACTGGCACTGAACCCCAGTCTCCCTTGTCCTGCTGCAGCCCACCCTGCTGCACTGGCACTTCAAGGGAAAGCAGCTGGCTTTTTTCTGCTGGGTTGGGGCCCTAGGACGAGCCTTCAGTGCATGCCTCCCACTTTGCTTTAGCTAGAATCATTCATTGTCATGCAGGCTGGGACATGAATTCAAGAAACAGCATTTGGGAACGTCTTTAGAGAGTCTGAGTGGGAGACAAAGCCTGTCTCAGTGGAGCATTGCAAACCATAACCTGGTCTCAGGAGATTATGATTAGTGCAGATCTATTTATTAGTGTAAGGAGGCTTCATTTTTACTGGAACTTTTGTGGGGGAAAGTTGTTCTCTGAGAGTGTTGCATGTTGTCATACCATTTCTCATTCTCTCTGCTTTCCAGTGTCTGAAAGGTTGCCCCAACCCACGGATGACTCCTGCTATGACACTTTCACTGGCTCTTTCTATTCTGTTGGGGATGAATGGGAAAGGATGTCTGAAACCGGATTTAAACTCTGGTGTCAGTGCTTAGGCCTTGGCAGTGGACACTTCAGGTGCGACTCTTCAAGTGAGTAGGTGTATCCATTTGCTCCGCCTTTGAAATTTCAAGCAGTACCCAGCATGCTAAATGAAACAGCACCCATACATTAACTTTGGTTTACCAATGGACAAGCTTATTTCCTTCAAGACTTTTTTACTCTAGTGATGGGTTTGTATTCACATGCTTTTGGAAAATGAAATAAGTCATGAGCTAGGGCTCTCCCCCCCCCATTCTCTGTTTGGCAGCCTTTATGCTAATGTAGCACTCCATGCGCAAGCCAAAAGGAGTCCATGGGACTTGCAAGATTCATACATTTCCCCCTCCCCTGCCTTCAGATTGGGAAGAAGGAGGAGGCAGAATCCAGTTTTGCTTGGTAGATTCCTGGTTATTAAGAGCTAGGAATTTTGATTTATAACATTGAATACTGTTAAACAAGCCGTCAAAATAACCCAGGGCTTACTGCTGGCTTGTCATAATTTATTATGATTGCTGGTTTGCATAGAAATTGTAATTCAAAATAAAGCCCAGAATCCACTAAAGTGAAACTGAATTCTAGTTTTTCTGCCCTCCCAGGCACATGGGAGGAAGAGCATGCCGTAATTTTCTGCAGGATCCATTTGCTGGTGAATGTAGTACTAAATCATGGTTAGCAACTGATAGCCTGAATACAAGCTGATAACATTTGCTTAAACATAAATAACTGGCCAAAGAGCTTTCTATGAATTATGGCCTCCATTTCCCGCCTATCGCCTGCTCATATATCCAAGCAACTTTTGGTCAAGTAGGGTTTGCTATAATAATGTTAATTACCACTTGAATTCACTTTATCATCTAATTCATTTTGAAATCCGAGGGCTGAATCAGAGACTAAAGTGAACCCCCAGTGAAATCAAGCACTCTTTGTTTACCCTGGAATAAGTGCTTATATAAATAGTTGTGGAATTGGGTGCAAATCAGGATAACATGGATACTAGCAGCAAATGAATGTAGCTAAAACCCCCTAGAATTTTTGCTTGCATAATCATCCAGCAGACAAATAATAACTTTTTGAGACCAAATTTGTAACCAATTCCTCTTTTAATCCCCAATCCCTGTCTATCTATCACTTGGTAAAATACTGTTTGGTATAACAAGCCCACCAACAAATGCTACGGCCCTCCAGAAGCAACCTAAGTCCAAAAAGACTCAGACTTCCAGTAGTTACCATGTTTCCCAATGGTGTTTGAGAGTGGCTGAACTTCCAGATGGTCTAGCTTCTTTCTATTGATTGGCCACTCCTTTGTTTCACCCAGAATGGTGCCATGACAACGGTGTGAACTATAAGATTGGCGAGAAGTGGGACAGGCAGGGAGAGAACGGGCAGATGATGAGCTGCACGTGCCTTGGAAATGGAAAAGGAGAATTCAAGTGTGAACCTCGTACGTATGGGTAGTGCTCTTCTTGCTGTCTAACAGTAACATCCTCTGCACTTCCATTGTGCAGCGTGATCTCCTTCTTTGGTGGTGTACTTGCCATAAAAAGTACTAAAGGGGGAAATGCGGTGGGTTTTCTTTCAGAATTCAACATAGTTAAGCAAAAATGTCTCCTGTATGACAGGCTGGATTGTGCTGGCTGAACAGCAGTATGTTTTCCCCCATCACAGAAGTGTTTTCATGCATCAAAAGAGCAGGACACCTCATGAGAGAAATCTGGCTGTGACTGCTCACTCCTTCTACCGTGGCCGCCACAGGGACTGCGTTTCTGTCCAGTTTAGGTGGTTCTTTCTACAGAAGAACCATCAGGTTATTGGGCTGCATTCACTGTCAGTCATATTGAGAACAGACCCATAGAAATGAATGAGACTTAAAACAAACTTAGCACTGTATATAATTCCATGGCTGTGAGGCCTGTGCTGAAAGCCATATAGCAGAGAGCTTCTGCCCCTTCAGATACTGCTGGAGCCCAATTCCAAGCAACCCTGACCATTTGCCCTGCTGGCTGGGGCTGATGGGAACTGGTACAGCAACCACCATGTCTTTCCTTTCTATAAAAGGGCTCAACTTTCTCCTCTTTGCACCTATTGTGTAGAATGTATCAGATGCAAGAGGTCCTGAAGAAAATCATGCCTGCATTGCCAGTACCACTTGCCTTTTTTTTATGAACATCTTTTGACAAAAAGTTCTAAGTGGGCTCTCACATTGGCAAAGTATATGTTAATTAACAAAGCACTGTTTGTTCCTCTAATTCTCTCTCTTCCAGATGAAGCGACTTGCTATGATGAGGGCAAGACTTACCGAGTTGGAGAGCAGTGGCAGAAAGAATACCTTGGGGCCATCTGCTCTTGCACATGCTATGGAGGACAACAGGTGGGAATCTTTATACCTGTGCCATAATGAACAATAAGAGCTATGGGTAGGGGCGTCATCAGAGAGAGAGAAGAAGGAAATGGGATATTGTTTCAGAAACATGACTGATTTTAGGCAATATTCAGATTTCAGTAGTTTTATAGTCATAGAATTTATCCCACTTTAAGAGAAACTTAAGGGTAGTGAGCAAGTGAAATGAAATTTAAAAAGAGCAGACTTGTGACATTTGTGCACTTTTGACCTGCTCCTCAGGCATGTTTAGGATATATTGTTTGACTTCTCCACAGCCACCACAATGATCTGAAACAGGAAGTTGCAATGTTGTAGAAGGGCTAGGAAGAGCTGCCTGGGTGCCACTGCTGGTTCTGCCTGCAAAACCCACCATGTGAAAATAAGATCACCCTTAAAATGGTGTTGGCCTGTTTGCAAACTCACATTGCTGTCCTGCACAGTTAGGACTCCGTAATCCCTCCTCAGTTAAATCAGCAAAAAACCTGCCTGTGTGCATGAACTGACTCTGAATCTAACAGAATAATTAAGGAACAGAGCATACACGCACACTCACCATACAGTGAAATCAAGCCCGTCAGACTAATTGTTGAGGATGAGTTAATACATCATTAACATCTGTTTTGTAGCTCCTGTGTGACGCGTAGTACTTGTCTTGGTTTGTTTTTTAAGGCCTGGCGATGTGACAACTGCCGTAGGCCTGGTGTGGGATCTTCACCTGAAAGTTCCCCTGGTCATACCTATTCACAGTACTCTGAGAGACAGCGAGAAACCACAAATACTGTAAGTATAGAATTCCCATCCATCTAACAAGAGGTGGCTGTCACACACTGCTCAGCTTGGTCGCCAAGAATGCACATTGCTTTTACCACTTGTGCCCACTGCTCGGCTCTTCCAACAGACTCCCAGCAGTTTCCCATCCAAGAACCAGTTCACACCCTTAGACTGTCTTCATTTAGAACAGCAGTAAGCAGAAAGTAGTTTGGGATCTACTGGTAGATCTCTGGTGATTTATTTTTTATTCATTTAAAACATTTTTACCCCGTCCTTCCCGATGAAACATCTTGGGATGGCTTATGGACGTGATACAGTAGGTAAGTGAGGTTTTCTGGATTCTTTGTTTAACAACAGCAAAACAAAATGTGTCCACCCCCCCACCCACCACACATTAAACACTTAAACTGAAGCGTGTGTGTAATCATGTACAGGGTTCTGTGCATGGAAGGACTGTGGGCTCAGCTCTCGTGCTCAGAATAGATTCTTGTCCTTGGCAGCTGCTCAGGGGCACCTTGTTCTTAATTGCGTACCTTTTGCCCCTGGTTCCAGGTGGTGGATCTTGAGGGTTCCAGTAAAACACACTGCAGGTTCTGTAAGCTTGAAGCTTGCCCTCTGATCAAAGGCTTGTAGTCATTCAGAGGAGGGCCTTCTATCAAGCTTAAAGCAGTTTTAAAACCAGATCAATATAGCTTTCTGAAATGATTTCTGGGAAGTAAAACTTTGCAAGTAGGCTTCTATGTTTAATCAGACCTTCTTAGCCTGACTGTCACAAACATCCCATGGGAGAAGAGTTCAAGGGAGAAGGCAGATGTTAAGTGAAGACTGTATTCAGAGTGGGCATTTGTTCAGGTTCAACTTTGGTAGCCTCAAGATAAGCCATATTATCCTGGTGAATGAGATGGAAACACTCCAGCTTTCTGCTGTAGAACTGTGCTGATCTACTCCAGGTGAAGGCTCAGTGCACAGAATCATAATCTGTGCTGGAAATGCTGGAATTGATACGTTCAGTTTACTTTCCGATTAAGGATTTTGCCAGTAGCTGCTCTCACCCCCAATCCCTCCACCCTCAAGTCATCCACTAATTGAATATGAATTGTGAACTCATGCAAGTTGCCTGCGACCTGGTGAGCAAGATACTTGCCACTTTGTAGAGTTGGGAGGAATAATTTTTCTTTGTGTTTCTTCCAGCAGAACGTCCATTGTCCAATTGAGTGCTTCTACCCCTTACATGTACTGTCAGATGCACAAAGCCGACGGGGAGATTAACACGCATCAAGATTTAACGTTAGCCAAGAAGACTCTACGTGCCAAGACCATCCACTCTAGCATACTGCAGAAAAAAGCAGCTCTCTCTTAGGGTGGCCAGAGTCCCTTTCTCAGCTTTTGCGCAATTCACAGCTTCTCCAAGGGAGGCCAATCTTGGAATGTCTCAAAACTTCTCTTCACAACTGATAGCTGTATATTGTCTGTTTTTGCTCAAGTTTCAGTACCATTCAGTATTCCCCCACCCCTACAAGAAACCCCATACTAACTCAAATTGCTCACCTGTCAGCAAACAGACATTGGACCCCAGAGGGATGGGAGAAAGGGCTCCCCTACCATAAAAGAATGAATGACAATCCATAATTCTAAGTACATGTAATTGTGCAGCTGTCAATAGGAACCACATACCCCGTCACTGTGATTCATACCATATGCACAGTCCTATGCCTTTCTAAATTATCCTAATTTCTCTCCCAAGCGGTATGTTTGTATTTCGTACTGTTATTTATCAACATTGATCTACCTTCCCCTGCTCCCTCCTGCCTCAGTGTTTTTCTACAGGAAAATATATTAAAGACATTTAGTACACTGTTGACAGAGGAATTTGGTATAATTATGATTGGTGATTATTTTTTATACTGTAAGTGCCAAAGCTTTACTACTGTGGGAGACAACTCTTTTAATAAAAAGATTAACAAACCAGCTGGGTGTCAAGTTGCTTTTACTTTCTTCTTTGGTTAATGTCATTCAGCCCTGAACAAGGAAACACTGAATTCAGTATCTACTTAATAGGGATTCGATGCACCAGTTAATCCGCTTTCAAATAATAAGTCTTTTAGAAACGATGTATATTCTGTCCTTCCCCAAAGCAATGGAGAATTATAAGGGAAGACAGCTGCATCAAGAACTGAGAAGTAAGGAAAGGATGCTTAGAACTTCCCCGAACAAGGATGGAGCAGTCCACGTGCAAGAGACAGGCATGGACCTTGAGGCAGAATATGGCACAAAAAATCTGAGCAAGTCCTCCCTTGCTCCATCTTGCCGCCTCTTCTTGGTTCATGGTCCACTGTGCTGCAATTTGGGCTTGTGAGCTTATTTAGACTGATGAATGGAGGGGCTATCACTGATGAAATACTGGTGTTGCAGGCCCTGTAGTTCTACTCTCACCTTTAAAGGACACCAGGGACCATGTAACAGATGGCCTATGCATTCAAGCAGGTCAGTCAAAACAACAAAACAAGCTGTTAAATCCAGTGTTATACCTGCAGAAATCCACAAATCTAATGGGACTCTTGCTGTCCTCCTGTAGCCCTTTGGACCACTTGAAAATCTGCTTCAGTGCATTTGAGAGGGATGGTGAGGAAGGGGTGGCAATTGGCCCCTCCCAGCGCTGCTAATAAACGCTCATATCGTTCAGGAAGCTTTAGAAAAGCAGGTTGCTTACCTGTAACTGATGTTCTTTGAGTGGCCATCTGTGCAGTCACACATATGGGTGCTGCGCCTGCACAGTGCCTTTGGCCGGAAGATTGCAAGCTAATGGTTTTTGGCGGGAAAAGCTCCGCTTCCCCTCCCACATAGCCTATAAAGAGCGGAGCGTCTGCCATTTTGTTCAGTCTTTGACGACCAAATGTATGCCCCCCATGTGGAAAACTTGCAAGTATGAGATAGGAAAAAAGATCGGTACCATGAAAAAAGGGGAAACTTTCGGTACCTACGATATGTCCACTCACCGACACCAAGCGGGGCCGGCGGGTGGGTTGTGTGACTGCACAGATGGCCACTCGAACAACATCAGTTACAGGTAAGCAACCTGCTTTTCTTCTTCATGGCCTCTGTGCATCACACATATGGGTAGATTAACAAGCTTACTATAAAAGGAGGAGAGGAGGTGTCCTCAATGAAGAACAGATGAAAGAACAGCTCTGCCAAAGGAGCAATCCTGCTGAACCAGAACGTCTAGACGATAATGCCTGGCGAAAGTGCATGGGTTCGTCCAAGTAGCAGCTCAGCATACATCATCAATCGGGGCCCCCGATGCAAAGGCAGATGAGGCTGCAACAGCTCTAGTCGAATGGCTTCGAGGGGCTATAGGTAAATCAATCTTAGCCAGTTGACAGGACAAGGTTATAGTATGGACTATCCACTTGGAAAGTCTCTGTGGAGTGACTGGATCGCCTTGATCTCTGGTGGAATATTTAATGACTAGTCTATTTGAACTTCGAATAGATTCAGTCATCGACCTGTAGAAGGCTAAGCAGCACCAAATGTCAAGTGAGTGCAAGGATCTTTCTAATGGAGTTGACAGTGACGGAAAAAAAGGCAGGTAAGATAATATCCTGTCCCATATGAAAATGTGTAGCCACCTTAGGAAGAAAAGATGGGTCGAGGCGCAAAACGACCTTTTCTCTGTGAAAATTCAGGTAAGGAGGGTCTATGTGGAGAGCGCAGAGCTCACTGGCCCTTCGGGCCAAAGTGACTGCAACAAGAAACGCTGTCTTCCATGAAACCAGATGTAGATCGACTGTTGCCAATAGTTCAAAAGGAGCTCTTGTAAGCACTTGCAGAACAACAGAAAGACTCCAGGTAGGCATTACTGGCCTGATTGATTAAGATTAGAAGTCCCTTAAGAAACCTCTTAACAGTAGGTTGAGAGAAGATGGGTAATCCGTCAACTAAGCCACGATGGTAGGCTATAGTTGCCGTATACACTTTAATTGAAGACAATTTTAATCCAGAATGGTGCAGTTCTAATAGGAACTGAAGGATTTGATGTATCGATGAAGTAAATGGAGAGAACAAACAAGACTCAGCAAAGGTAGAAAATCATCTCCATTTAGCCGCGTAGGACTTTAAAGCCAAATCAAGGATGTGCTAGATATCAGGATGAAAGGCTGTCGGATTCGACAGGTCAATCCTCGAATCTGATGGTACGGAAGGAAGAAATGAAGAGGAAATGCCGAACCGACTGGATTCAATGGCAAGATTCGAATCACTTGAAGTCGTTGTCGATACTGGTGGCTCAATGGAAGCGATCGGATTCGCCACGCTGTTAAGTTCAATGACAGTAAATCCGGGTGGTGAAGCGTACCGCCCTGTTGAGTTATGAGGTACGGAAGCAGTGGTAGATGGAGATATTCGCCGTGAGAGATGTCGAGCAGTGTCGCAAACCAAGCTTGGCGTGGCCACCAAGGGGCAATTAGTATCCCCGAGGCTCGATGGTATACTATCTTCTCTATGACTCTCATCATAAAAGGGATTGGAGGGAAGGCGTAAAAGATCAGGTTGTTCCAGGGGATCATGAAAGCATCCCCTAAGGATCCGTCCCCGATTCCTGCTCTCGAACAGTAAGCATCACACACCTTGTTCTGTTGGGTGGCGAATAAGTCCACGTCAGGGAACCCCCAGCGATGAAAGAGATGGTCGCGCGTCCGAGGGTCTAGCTCACATTTGTGAGAGATGAACATGTGCTTGCTGAGGAGGTCTGCTTGCACATTGTCCATACCAGCTAGATGGACAGCCATCAGCGTAATGTCCCTCGGAATGCACCAGTCCCAAATTTTCATTGAAAGTCTGGCCAAAGTCGGTGATTTTGTTCCCCCTTGTTTGTTCAGACAGAAGACGGTGGCTGTGTTGTCCGAAGTTATCTGAACGACCCGATGTTGGAGAACGTCCTCGAAAGAGAGTAGGGCCTTGAATACTACCAGCAGCTCCAGGAAGTTGGTATGATTCATGGATTCTCGACAATTCCACCGGAGTATAGACCGGAGCATATCGCTCCCCATCCCAGAAGAGATGCATCAGTACCAAGGGTTATTGAAGGACCCCGGGGCCTGAAGGGAACCCCAACAGTCAAATTGGCTAGTACCGACCACCAGAGCAGACAATGGAGCACCAAGGATGGGATTCGAATCAATTTTGACGGTGGGTCTCTCTGTGGGTGGAACATCTTGTTGAAGAGGAGTTGTAATGGACAGAGTCGAAGTCTGGCTTGTGGCACCATCGCAACTGAGGAAGCCATATGCCCCAGGAGCCTCTGGATGGACTTTGCCGGGACCATCCTGTCTCATCGCATTCGGTGGATGTGGCGAGCAAGAATCTGTTGTCTGTCCCGAGGAAGGAAGGCTTTCTCCAATGTCGAATCTAGGCGGGCTCCAATGAAGGTAAGCGTCTGCGTTGGAAGAAGAGAAGATTTCTCGGTATTAGTGCGTAGGCCCAGATTGTCCAACAAGGCACAGGTTGTACGGATGGATGCGAGGAGTCCTTCCCTAGATTGGGACACTAGCAGCCAGTCATCAAGATACGGGTAAATTTGTATGCCTTGGAGGCATAGGAAGGCGCAGACAGGGGCCATACATTTGGTGAATACTCTCGGAGCAGTGGCCAGTCCAAAAGGTAAAACTGTAAATTCGTAGAAATGGGGTACAACAGCAAAGCAAAGGAAACGCCTATAACTCGGGTGGATTGAAATGTGGAAATAGGCGTCCTTCAAGTCCAATGAGGTGAACCAATCCTCTTTCCTTAGCAGTGGCAAAATATTTTGAAGGTTGGTCATTCGAAACTTTTTCATCAAGATAAATCGATTCAAATTACTAAGTCCAAAATTGGACGTAGACCACCATCCCATTTCGGGACCGTAAAATATCTGGAATAGAATCCGTGGAGTCCATCAGGTGGGGTAACTTGACGAATCACTCCTTTATGAAGAAGTTATTGTATTTCATCGAGTAGTACCGGCGAGCATGATGTAAACCGGATCGGACTCGAAGGAGGAACAATGTCGAATTCTATCCGATAGCTGTGCTGAATGATGGACAATACCCACCGATCAGATGTAATGGACTCCCAAATGGGGAGTCAGCTTCGGAGCCAATCCCCAGATGAGAGGGGGGTGGGTATGGAAAAGGGCAGAGGAAAGGTTTGCCAGTCCCGTCAACGCTGTCTCCTATCATTGAAGCGGCGGTGGCTCTGCTGATAGCGTTGCTGGGGCTGTGGACGGCGGCGCTGCTGTTGCTGCTGCTGTTGGTGCTGGTGCTACTGTCTAGGATGGTAGGACTGCCTATAAGATGGACGAGTCCATGACCACTTATGCCTGGTCTGGGTCTGTATCTCCATCCTGCGTGCCATCATGCGGGATTCATGTAGCTTCTTCAATTTGTGGTCTGTGCGCGAGTGGAAAAGCCCGGACCCATCGAAGGGCATTTCCTCTATCCGACGTTTAGTCTCCTCTGGGAAGTTACAATTTCTTAGCCAGGCGTGTCTCCGGAGTGAAACAGCACCAACCAAGGCCCTCGAGTCTGTGTCCACATGGTGCCTGGCTGTGGACAACTGTTGGACAGCAACCTGCATTGCCTCCTTGATGAGGACCTTGGCCAGGTCGCCCTGGTGGTCCGGGAGGGTCGAGGCGACATTGTGGAGGCGTTGCATGATGAAGTATTGATACCTCGCCAATGTCGCCTCGTAATTTGAGATACGCAGCCCCAGGCCTGAAGCGGTGTAGACTCTCCTGGCCAGGGAGTCGATCTTTCAGCCCTCCTTGTCCCTTGGTGCAGTGTGACCTCCTGCCTCTCTGCCCTGGGAGGACTCCACCAAGACCGAGTTCAGCTTGGGGTGGCGGAGGAGGAAGGGGATATCCTCCTCCTGAACCTGGTACATGGATTCGTACCTTCAAGACGTGGGTTGAGGGTGAGAGGGCAAGTCCCAGGGCTGCATCATCGCTTGCCGTAAGGTGGTGATCAGTGGCAGGAAGACCGATGTGGACTGTTCCCTGCGGACGACTCGTAAAACTTGTCCGTAGTCAGTCCCAGACGCCGGATGGTGTTGATGTCGAGGGACTGGACAAGCCCGGACATCAGCTCCGCAAAGGAGACATGCGATTCATCCGGTGATGCTGGGCCCTGGGAGGTCACAGCGACATCTGGGAAGGTTGAATCAACCTCCGAATCATTGGAGTCAGCACTGTAATATGGGGAAGCCAATGAGGAGGACTCCGCCGGGGAGAAGGAGCGGCTACTTCCATCCTGAGGAGGTATCGGGGATGGACGCCTCGGGTCCGAAGACTGTGGTCGGTCGCGGGATGGTGGTGAAGACCGACCTCTAGGAGCGGGGTAGTACCCGATGGAGAGCGGATCGCCCCAGGCATGATAGTATGGACAACGCCATCCCTCCGAGCGCTGCTCCATGGAGCGACTTCTCTGGCTCCTAGGTGGGGACACCTCCACATCTGCCTCCATTGTGGCTGCGGGCATAGGCGTGGGCGACCTAGCCCTGGGGGGGGGGGGGGTCCTGAATTTCCCCATCAGAAATTGAGCCTCTTTGCAGAGTTGGAAGAGGCCCAGCAGGAAGGTCAGCCACACGGCAAAGGAACCCTTGAGGGGTAACCCTCATAGATTCCTGAAGCACTGGGTCGGGTGGAGTCGGTACGGTAAGTGCCGCCGGTACCGAGGGGGCCGTCGAATCTGAGTCCCGGTGTCGAGGACGCTCTGGATCCTTCGGTTTTTGGGAAGGTTTAGGAGACTTCTCCTTCCTGGCCTTCTTATGGCCTGCCGATTTGTCAGGTTCAGCGTGCTTACGCTTCTCGTGCTTCTTCTTGGGAGAAGCAGACGGAACCACCGTAGTAGACGCGCCTTCGTCCGAAGGGTGTGAGGGTGGGGCCACTGAAGCGGAGCCAAGCTTCGGAGCAGCAACAAGTGGGTCGGACTGCATGAGAGCCCGATCCCATAGGAGCCTCCAGAGGCAATTCTCACGATTCTTCCTGGCCTGCTTAGAGAAGGCCAGGCAGTGAGAGCACTTATCGGTCCTATGCCCCTCCCGCAAGCAGAGGAGGCATAGGTCATGTGGGTCGGTCGGAGACATTTTTGACCCGCACTTCGCGCATTTGCGGAAAGCCGCTCACTGCACCATCGCAAGAAATGGAAAAAAGAGAGATAGAACAGAGGGTAAGTGTGTGTGTGTGTGTGTGTGTGTATTAGAGAGAAGATCAAAAGATAGGTAGAACGATAGAGAAAACTACAAGAACTAGATGAAGCAGAGAAACTAACAAGAACTAGAAGAAATACCAGGGCTATAACAATTGGGAGAACAATCGAGAAGAAGAACAAGCTAGACAAGCAAAGGTCAGAGCGAGACCGAAAGCGGCACGAGGCACAGCGAACGGTGGTCGCAAAGACTGAACAAAATAGCGGATGCTCCGCTCTTTATAGGCTATGTGGGAGGGGGAGCGGAGCTTTTCCCGCCAAAAACCGTTAGCTTGCAATCTTCCTGCCAAAGGCACTGTGCAGGCACAGCACCCATATGTGTGATGCACAGAGGCCATGATGAAGAATTACAGCACCAAATCTGGACCAAATTACAGTTGTCCACCTCCTGCCCCACAGGCTGTGATCACCAAAATCCTTAGCATATTTGTGAATGACACAAAACAAGAAACTTATCTCAGAAAAGAATAATAAAATTCCAGATAACCTTGACAGAATGGATATCTGAGCTGAAAAAAGCAAACTGAAATTCAGAAACAAAAAATAAATTTTGTATATAGGCATGACAAACTGCCTCCACCTTCAGGCATGTATGCACACACAAGAAAGCATTTTTGTCTAATGGGGTGAAATATAAATCTAATAAGTAAATTGAAAAAGAAAGAGAGAGAGAGAGAGAGAGAGAGAAAGGATGTGAGACTTCACAGCAGCAGATGTGAAAAAGATCCTGCAACTGTAGTTCATCATGCGCTTCATAGCAGCAGTGTGATACAGTTGCACAGAAGGCCAATATGATTTCAGATACATAAATAAAATCACCTTCCAAATTGTGGGAAGTAGACCTATGCTGGTCTCCAGTAACCAGTCTTGATTGCCTTGTGTGCCCAGTTCTCAGTGCTGTACTTTAAAGCCGAGCAGAGCAGTGAAGATGAGCCAAGGGATGAAAACAACAGTATTGAACAGTTGTCTGTATTGCATGTATTGCTCCTGGAGAATTCTGGAAAGAAGAATGGCCACTCATCAGAGGGCTGTTCTGCAGAAGAGAGCGAGGTGTTGTCTGCAACCCTCGAAGCAGTACTGCAGTGGAGCCGCTCACAGGGCTGCATCGGCCCCCACCCTGCCCAGAAGCTCCTGTTCCCCCGGAACTTAACTGCCATCTTTGCAGCGGCAAATTCTGTGCTGCATTTTGGGGGAGCCTGGCCTGGAATGGATAATTCGAAGACCAGCACCTGGTGGAGATGAAACTGCTAGAGCTGGTGTGTCAGCAGACAGACATTAACATGGGTGCAGGCACTTGGAGACTCTCCTTGGCAGGCTGGCTGTAGGTGCTGTCCTGACATAGACTTGCACTGGAAGGCAGGTCTAGATCTGACTCCCCGAGACGACTACTCCTACCTCCCGCCTCGGTTCGCCAGACCCTGTCTTGGTGGACAAACACCGACAACCATACAGTGGGCATTCTGTTTCAGCAGTGGCAACCCTCCATTTCGCTCCATACCGACACTTCCCTCAAAGGTTGGGGAGCGCATTGCTCTAACCTACATACCCAGGGCACCTGGCAGGCTCATGAGAAGTCCAACCATCTCAACTTCCTCGAACTACTGGCAGTGTTCAAGGCGCTATGTTCTTTTGAACCTACCCTACGGAACCGGTCGGTGCAGGTAGCCTTTGACAACGTAGTCACTGTCTTTTACATAAACAAGCAAGGCGGCATGAAGTCGGTACCACTGGCCCATCTGTCCTTGCAGATTTGGGACTGGTGTATTCCCAGAGGGATCTCCCTCCTCGCAATCCATCTGGCAGGAGTGGACAACGAAGAAGCAGACACCCTCAGCAGAAAGATGTCGTCAACCCACGAATGGGAACTGGACAACCAGTTTTGCAAAGACTTGTTCTCCTGTTGGGATACTCCGTCCCTGGACCTGTTTGCAACAGCTTCCAATTCAAAGTGCGAAACCTACTGCTCCAGGGCAGGATTAGACCCGAACTCATGGGGTGACACCTTGATGGTGAGCTGGTCGGACTCCTTCCTATATGCCTTCCCTCTGATCCCTCTGATCACCCACACCTTGGAGAAGGCTGCTCGAGACAGAGCACGGGCCATTCTTATAACGTCATGGTGGCCCCGACAACCTTGGTTTCCAACTGTCTTGAACCTCTCCCGTCATATGTTCTTTCGTCTACCACGGGTCCCTCACCTGATCATGCAGAAGAGAGGGGTGATTCTCCACCCCGACCTTGTTAGCAAAAGCCCAGTTCATGCCTTACTCTAGCAGTACAGCGGCAGGGAACAAGATAAGTAAGGCTGCATCTTGTGATTAGCTCCCTGCATGATTTGGGTGAAGCTTAATCATTTAAGTGGAAACTGCTTGTCAGTCTGCTGCAGTTACACCCTTCCATCCAAAGGACAAATCAGAGCACTGCTTGCACAGGTTGACTCCCTTTTGCCAGCCCCTGCAGAGCAGTGGCTGGAAAGGAGCCGGAGAGGCCTAAGGACTCTGAGAGTGCAGGCTTCACTCCAGGTTCAGTTCGACTTCACTGGAATCATCTTAACATTGGCACAGTGAAAAGATAGAGCTATATCTCAATAGTGAAAGCCTGAAGATGTTTTCCCTGAAGCAGCTGCACTCCTGTCTCATTTATTATTACATAAACCAAGAATATTTTGGAGGAACCGGATGGCAGGTAACGTCTGAATTGGAGGTTCTTTGCTGGAGCTTCTGCACACCAGCTGCTGGCCTGGATGCTTTGTGACACGGATAGCTTTCCCAACTGGGTGTTCTCTAGATGACTTGCGGTTCAGCTCCCATCAACCTCAGGAAGCAGGGCCACTAGAGATAGGGGCAGAGGCATGGAAAAGGCTGTCTTAAATTGAGCCGACCCTTTGTCCAACTGCCGTGGTATTACTGACACTAAGAAGCAGAAGCTCTGCAAGGTTTTAGGCAAGATATCCCTACCTGGGGACACCAGGGGCAGAACCAGTTACCCATGTGGTCTACCACTGAGCCACAGCCTCTCCCCGGAGCTCTGGAAGTTGTAGTCCAAAACATCCGATGGGCATCAGGTTGGGAAAAGCTGCCAGGGAAAATTCTTGTTTCCCAGTTTAATATTACAAACCAGCTGGTTTCACATAAAAAACCCCTCTGATGCAGCAGTCTGTTTTGCACAGGTCAACACAGCCAGCTTAGCATGTGTCTAAAGCTACTCTCTCTGTAGATACCATAAACACTTCCTACAAAAGACAGATGTGTCTTGAGCTGATTTTCTCCTCCTTTGAAGGAAAACCTTTTAGAAGTGGTGCCAGTGCTTTTGGTCTCTTTCATGCTTACAAATATCTCAAACATCAAGGAAACCTATTAGCTCTGTTTTTAAAAGTACACATCTGATTGTGGCAAGCAGAAGCAAGCTTCATAGTGGAGATTTCACAGGTGCACCCCCATGCTGTTTCCCTAGCATTACCTTCTCTTGCTGCATAGTCCACTGTCAACATGGCAGAAGTTACTTTTATCACTTAAAATGCATCTCTCCAGTAATATTTGGATTGAAGGATCCAAATTAAGTGCAAACCCTCCCAAAATAACACCAGAGTTATCTTGTAGCTTCTTTTATTATTTTACCAAATTGAAAGGAACCTGAAGTTTATTTTTTCTTCTTTAGAAAAATAATGCTTCAGATTTTTAAATCTTGATTACTTCAGTCATATTTATTTATATTCCACCCTTTTCCTTCATGGAACTCAAAGTGGCTTACACACTCGTCTTCCCAAGATTATCTTCACAAGAACCCTGTAAGGCAGGTTCAGCTGAAAGTCAATGACTGGCCCAAAGTCACCCAGTGAGTCTTAAGTTCTTGAGGACTACCTTCCAAGCACCCCACTGAGTCTCAAACATGGTCCTTTGACACGAATCTGGCCTTCTTAAAATTGAAACTTTGGCCTGGATTCACATCTTTTCTTACTGGCTCAAGCTCCTCTTTTTCCCAGCTGGTTTGGTCCCTCTAATATTGACCGACAGCTTTCAGAGCTCATGAACCAGGCAATACAGGCCAAATTGCTATTATACAGTTATTCAAGGCCAGCTATCTCCTTGATGGGCTATGTATGGCTGTTAGCAGAACTTAAACAACAGGCCATTGATCTAGAGTTACAATTATCCAGTTTTATCCAGAAATACCTTCCTGAACCATTCCACACATCTTTCCCAACCAGCTAGATATCTCAGCAGCATAACTATCCCCAAATTAAAAAGGGCTTTATCTCTAGCCAGATTCAATGCCCTCCCAACAGCCATTACTGAAGGGAGATATAAAAAAACATCCCTTGAACAGAGACTGTGCCCATGTGGGGGAGAAACAATTGAATCGCTGGAGAGCATTTACTGCCCTCTCTGTACAGGTGCTCACCAGGAATTGTTATTCCCACTCCTTTCTAAATATCCCAGTTACTCTGATTCTTTTTACCTTGTGTTACTTTTATCTGATCAATCTGATTTTATCTCCTTGACTACAGCCAAATATTGTTTGGCGGTCTGTACAGTGCGTGGTAGAATTAACCCTAAATGTTGTTAGGTTCTACCAGAATTACTGTAATGTTCTAAGTACTGTATTTTCCTTATTTTTAACTAATTGTCATTTTGTGTTTTATTTACTGGCTGGTTAATGACCTAATACAGGATTGATTGATATTGATATGAGCTTTGTGGCTGAGTGGGGACCAAAGCCTAGATCTCCATCCAACACTCTCACCACTGTACCACACCTGCTCTCATGAGAGCATAGAACTAGACAGTACAGAAATACAGGGACCAGTCTCTACAGTGTGTGTGTTTGGAGAAGACGTACTAAAAAAAAAAAAAAAGATTAACATACATAGAACACAGATGAGTATAACCAAGTGAGTTAAAAATTGTAGTCCGCCTAACATCTATCCCTGGCCACAAACCTCCCTGGGTGACTTTGGGCCGGTCACAGACTCAGGCTAAACTACCTCACATAGTTGCTGTATCGAGGATAAGATGGGACTATGTCAGCTGCCCTAAATTCCTCACAAGAGGAAAAAAGGCAAGATATAAATACAGTGAAAGAATGATAACAAACCTGAAGGTCTCCTTCCCAGCGTGGTTGTTCCTATGTTAGTAAAAGATTATTAAAAGACTATCACACAGCTGCTTCTGATTATGAGGCTGGTAAGCACACAATTAGTGTCTACACATGCCCCTTCAAGTTGCACCACCTGCATAATTGCTAACAACTCAGTTAAAAGCCACCCACAGTGACAAATGTCTTCCCTGGCCTTCTTCTACTAGTCTGGACATCTGCTGAGGAGGAAGCTGATACCACACCGACACGTCTGGTACAAACCAATTTTCAAGTGCCAAGAGGGTCTGCTTCCAAGGGGGTGTGTTCTTCAGGGATTCTCCAAAACACTGGGCATCCTAGCACAAAATAAACTGGTGCCTCAGTAATCTTGCATCATTTGGTTGTTTTTGACTATTTTGGTGCTTTCTTGTGGTTTGCAGTGCACTTCATACCATAATCAGTTCATAAAAAATAGTAATTTTTAAACAAGCAATTGATTCTGTTGACCAAAAAGCTAATGAACCCAACATTCATACTACAAACACACAAAAGAATTCCCCTTCAGACACATTACCAGCAGTTGTGTTCATTTATTTTTCGGACATCCTTTAGAAGTTAACTATTTTGCTTTAGTACTCTTATAGCCATTGATGTTCTCGACAGACCGAAAAAGAGAGTAGGCATTCTTAAACTTCTTTTAAACTGAGAAGATGCTGTCATAGCTTGAAACTAATAAACGGAGCAATGGGCAAAGGGGCTGTCTGGAACGGCCCTGGGGAACCTCAGTGGTGGAACAGACGGAGATTGGTATGAATGAGCGTTATTCCCAGCTCGTTGCAGGCTTCAATCACAACTTGGTCAGCAGCCGAACCAGATGGGGCAGCAATGAACTGGACACCACTCTGATGGGAAAACAAGAAGAGAAACACCGCACTAGAAGTACAATTCAGCACAAAGCATTCAGCAGAGCATGCCCCCCACAAGAGCTGGCAGCACTCCCACAGCCTTTTCTGCGGTAGCTTTTCTCAGTGGGTCTGTATCAGAAGGCCAAGGCTTCCTTTTTGGAAGGTGCCGTGGGTTAATTGTAAGCCACCTGGATTTGCTCTCACAGTGCCAGCCCCTCCCTGCAGTGCTGGGAGACCCATGAAAATGGTTCAACACTAGAGACTTATGGAATCCAAGAGATCCCGGAATGTTCTGGGAGATATTTCAGCGGCCAGAGCTGGTGATCCTGCTGAGGCCCTTGTCCCATGATGGAATGGCCAGGTGCAGCAGGCCACCCACACAACAGCTCCTCCTCAGCTGTGCGGAACCCAGAAGGCTCCCTGGTTTGCTGGGGCACTTTGACCAATGAAACAAAGTAGAGGGCGGCCAGAGCAGAGGTGGTTTAAGACTCATCACGAGAGTGACCAAGTCTGCATAAACGTGTACACCAGTGCTTACCGCAGGCAGTGAAGGCAGCAAAAGCTTACTCTACCACCTCCACTGCACCCAGTTGATCTTTTCCAAGTGGTTCAGGGGTTCCTTGCATCAGACTCAGTAAATCCAAACTGGGACCCCAGGGGCCCACTGTGCTAAGTATGCAGACACTTCAACAACAAAATGGCTCCCTTTAAGCTAATTTGCACACCACTATTGGTGCAGTGTCTGAAGTGACTAGCGCATCCTCTAACTCTGATTTTTAGGCTTGGTCCCAGCCTGAGTCTGAACATATGGACTCGACACTGGCATCCTGGCCATATTCACTGCATAGAAACTGATACAACTTAGGACCAGCGTTCTAAGGACTGCCTCCCCTTATGTTTGCTCAACTGATCATTAAGGTGATTGGGTCTTGCTGGCCATTCCAAATTTATTGAAGTGTTGCCATGTAACACTTGGATGGGAGGTCTTCTTGGCAAATGCATCCACCCTGTGGGTGGAAAACTTGGTGTTGCTCCATTTTACTGCTCATGTACCCCTCCATCATCTCCACCACCATAATCATCACATTATTTTCAAAATTGTTTTTTAATATTTATATGGAAACTGCTGAGGGACTTCTCTTAATATTCAGTGGTATAGAAATTATACCAACAATACATAAATATATATGATCTGCTTCCTTCTGTGGACAGATGACTTTGTCTCATCCGTTCATCTGAGCTATGGGTTGCTATGGAGCATCTTGCCTACACGTCGTGCCTGTGCTGCACAAGCCAGACTACAGTCCTCGTCACTCCATAATGCTAAAGAGAGACATCTCCAGTTCCACAGGCTTACCTGTTTGGCTCTATCCACATTATCCCTAAAAGGAAAGAAGGCATCAGAGCTGAGCGAGACTCCACTGAGTTTCCCAATCCATGCCTTTTTTTCAGCCTCAGTCAGCAGAGCTGGGACTTCCTCAAACAGTGCCTTCCACTTGACAAGATCTTCATCCTAAAAGGCAGCATTGCTTAATTATCTGCTAGACTGATGGACTCCAAGGCAGCAGCACACAGCAAAAGGACTGGCAGGAGTGCCTTATGAACACTTCTTCCAATGCCCCACTCTAAGCAGCAGGACTGTCACTGAAGTTCACACCTGTTCTATGGCTGTGGTATCACTTTTCTGGAACATTTATAGCTAAAGTTTATTCAGTTCTAAGGCACCAGAAAACAGCAACCCTCCTACAGATACACATAGTCCCCTACTACATCTCCTTCAGAGCATTTCAAACTCATTTGCTTAGCTTGGCCTGGCTTGTGCTTCTCCACTGAATTAAAGCAAACATCAGTGTCCAAACAGAGTATTTAGCACAAGCAGCCCCACACCAAATGAACACACAGGTATGTACACACAGCCAAGAACCATGGCTCACTATTCTTTTTCTTGACACGTCCTAATCTAATGGTTTAAAAACTTGACAGTCTCCTTGTATTTAAACGGGAAAGAGTGTTAGGGCTGATTATTATACTCCAAACCTCTGGATGACCAGCCCTGGTTGCCCATGGGGATCGAATGAGGAACAAGATGGACCCCTGCAAGATGCCACAGGCAACAAAGCCAACCATGGTGTTAGGCAGAAGCTCTCCAGCAGGAAGAACTCAAACCACCACAAAGCTGTGCTCCCAGGGCCCATTCCAGCCAGGCAGTCAAGAAGAGTATCCCAGCTGACAATCTCAAGAAGCCCACCAGCAGGAACTCTCTCTCTATGACCCTGGTCTTGATCATCCACCAGGGATGCCCTGGTGCTCTATGAGGAAGCTACAGCTCCTCCCCGTGGACCTTTCTAACATACCCCTGAAGAATACAAGCATAAACTTCAGTGGTCAAATACTTCAGCTCTGGCCAGTTTTTGCACAATGTTCAAATGTAGACAGGCTTACTTAAGGAAGAACTGTAGTTAACACTGCATATGCTTTAGGCAGATGTCCCATGTTTTACCTCACCGATGGTCCCAGTGACATACTGATCAATGGCATTGGAGATCTCCGCTCTTTTCACTCCAGCTTTGAACTTCATGGAGAGCACTCGTGGGTGAAGTCTGAGCCACCAGTGGTTTGCCTTGTCTCCGGCCAGGCGGGTGCAGTGTATTCGGGACTGCTGCCCTGCCCCGATGCCGACCACCTGGAACACAGAAAGCCCTGTAATGAAAAGGCCTTTCAAAACCCTCTGCACCTGCCTCTTCCAAAACTTTGCTCTTCGGCCTTAAGTCAAACATGTCACCAGTATTTACAACTCAAACATGATTCCTGCTGATCAACCCCTTTCTGCAAGGAGGACTTTTGCAGTTGCTTCCAGGGGGCGCCGGGGGGGGGGGGGTGGATTGGGTACCTTCGGCAAATTTAGTTAAGTCAGCTAAGACTAAGATTTTTCATGCTTTTTATTTAATGGGCAAAAAAAGCATACAAGCAACAAGAGCTTCGAGGCATTCAGTCTTATTCTGAGAAAGCAGTTAAATGGAAGTTTAGAGCAAGGTTTTCTCCAAGGTGAAGTTCTCAGTCCCTCGGGGAAATTTACAACTGCCTAGAGAACACTGCTGCTGTCTGGAACTCCAGTAGCATTACAAAGGTCATTCAACACTGTCAGAGCAGGCAGTTAATATGGATATTTAAGGAAGTCTGGCTGAGTGATCAGAATTCACCTGCTTAGAGAGGATTCAGAGCAGCCCTGAATATCCTGAACAGAGCAGTGCCAGAGTCCCCTCACCCAAAGGGGAACTGCACAGCCTGGCTGCATGGCCTTTTACTCGGAAGTAGTACTCAGAAGTTTTTACTTTCCTGGGCTCCAAGATCACCGCAGACGGGGACCAAAGCCAAGAAATTCAAAGACGCTTGCTCCTGGGGAGGAAAGCTATGGCAAATCTAGACAGCATACTAAAAAGCAGAGACATCACCCTGCCAACAAAAGTGCATATAGTCAAGGCTATGGTTTTCCCAGTTGCGATGTATGGCTGTGAAAGCTGGACCATAAGGAAGGCTGAGCGCCGAAAGATTGAGGCCTTTGAATTGTGGTGCTGGAGGAGACTCCTGGGAGTCCCTTGGACCACAAGGCAATCAAGCCAGTCAGTCCTAGAGGAGATCAACCCTGACTGCTCTTTAGAAGGGCAGATACTGAAGATGAAACTCAAATACTTTGGCTACCTAATGAGAAGGAAGGACTCCCTGGAGAAGAGCCTAATGCTGGGAACAATAGATGGCAAAAGAAGGAGGGGACAGCAGAGGATGAGGTGGCTAGATGGAGTCACTGAAGCAGTCGGCGTGAGCTTAGGTGGACTCCAGGGGATGGTGGAGGACAGGAAGGCCTGGAGGAGTGTTGTCCATGGGGTCGCGATGAGTCGGACACGACTTCACGACTAACAACAACAACAGGTTTTATCAAGCTGGGCAGGGTTGACAAGGGCACTTAGCAGCCTCCAACTCCTTACCTTCACTAAATGTTGGACAGTGCCCAATTGCCCCAGAACTTGCCCACATGAGCAAAGCAACGGACAGCAAAATGGTCAAAGGTTAGATTAGCAAACGTTTGCAGAGGTGCCATCAACATTTCTAGCTGAGAATGATGAAACACATGCCGACCGACTGAAGAGAAGAACTGCAGGCTCTGGGCACCGAGGGTTGCACTTGAAGGGAGAAGGCACCTATGGGACACAGGCCTAGTGAAGCAGGAGCGGGGAGGCCAGCAGCCTTGCCAGAGAGGCTGCAGCTGCAGGGAGGGAGGCAGAATGCCAGTGTTACACCTCTTCGGGATTAATTCACCTAAACACAGAGAGAATTTTCTGCATCTGCTTTTTCTGTGCATATTTAAAAGCACTTCTTCATAACCATGAGAGCTAGAAAACTGCTGGGCATTTAAATTAAAAGGGGGGCTGCTTTTTTCACCTTCCAGAACTCTCTGGCAAATATACAACAGAAAGCATGGCTACACTGTGCAGCTTCAGCCAGAGTCCTCCACTGCCCAAGAGTGTGCTCCGAGTGTGCAGCTTCAGCACTGCTTTCGAGAGCAAGGAAGTTCCCTGGAAGGCAGCCTGTCTCCCTGCTGGAGGCACAGCTGCTGGGCTAAGGAGGAAGGGAAACCGGCAAGAAGTGATCTTGGCAAGAAGAGCTCCTCCACCAAGCGAAGGCCTAGAGGTGGTTCATCAGGCTGATGAAGGTTCCCCACAGCTTCCTCCACTCTGCACCCAAATGTAGGGAATTTTAAAGGACCAAAAGGTGGTAGTCAATTAAGCAACCCTCCAGAAAATCTACCCTCTCCTGTAGAAGACAAGCTTTGAAATAACAACTCCCTTGCAATGGGTGTACTACTAGCAGAACGCAGAATGGGGGAGGAAGGCAGAGAAAAACAACGAGGGTTTCATTTGACGTCTGACCAGCAGCTCTGTTTTCCCATCCAGAACCAACATTTTATTTTATTTTATTTTAAACCATCTAATGTGTGTGCTGTTGCATATATTCCCCCGCCCTCCTCAAAACCCCCCAATCACATAACTTATTTTACAGATAACCTGGCAAGTGATTTAGCATAAACCTACTGGATTGGGTATTTTAAAAGAAATACATTATGTCTAAAGCTAAGGACAGGTTTATCCTCCCCATGAGCTAGTACTCACATATAAATCAATAGAATTTAAAAAAACTGTCCGTTTTTCCAGCCTTCACAATTACAAAAATTACTACTTATCATCTAAGACTATAAACTTAAGGTCGACTGAAGCTTGCCAATGTTTATCAAGAGTGGCATGTGACAACCTAAAAAGTGGTGTGTGATACAGAGGATGCCAGGCTGGCCTGAGCAACTGCAATTCATATGCCCATGCAACCACAAAGTTCCCCTGGTGACCTGAGCCAGTCATATTTTCACACCCTAGTTTACCACATGATGTTGCTATGAAGACAGAAAGTGGGAGGAAAGCTATGAGCCCCTTGAAAGGATGGACAGATCAATCAATGCAGGAAAAGGACTACTAATTGACTGTGCTAGTCAAATAATAACACTTGCGCTGTATGCACACTATCACAGTCCAGTATTCTGTACCAATAAAGAACAGAGCCAGTTCCGTCCATATACGGTGCAATCCCATGCCTGTTAGTGAGAAAGAGATCTCAATGTATTAGCAGGGTTTAGTCCCAGCAACAGTTAGAATTCTGTCCTCCCATACAAGGATGCATTTGAACGGTAGCAAAAGACCATTCTTACCGCCTTTCCTGCAAGTACAACAAGGAAGCTAAAGGAAACTATAGGGTAAGGTGTCTAAATTAAGTGATCTGGTCAGTGAGGCGACCTACAATCTGGTGCAGCCAAAGCTGAGCATTCACTCCTTCCATGCAGGACTTATTTTAGGCCCCTTATTGTTGGTGCTGCCTTCCATCTGCCCTTCCAAAACCAGTGCCTGGAATGTGTCCCAGCAACAGTAAGAAGACATGCAGGGCTAGCACCGGAAATGCCTGCCTATGTGTAGAGAGGATGAGTGAGAAATTCTAGGTAATAATCTTACATGGCTGTGAGAGATAACAAGCAACCTGCATCACAGGAGCAAGCCTTCCTGCTGAAGCACTTGAGACATCCAAGCAGGCACTAAGTCGCTCTGTGGATAGGGCCCCAAAGCCAAGTCACCACCACGGAAAAGGCCCTTTCCCTAGCCACCATCCCACAAGTAATCCTCCAGAAACCCTGGAGAAGGGCCTCTATCAAGCACCTTGATGCAGAGGAAAGCAGCTGCGACAATTCTTCATTTATTCAAGCGAGGTATCAGGAAAAGCTTCCTCGCTGTCAGAGCAATATAACAGTGGAACCAGCTCCCTAGGGAGGCTGTGGGCTCTCCCACACTAGAGACATTCAAAAGAAACTGGGCAGCCACCTGAGTGGGGCGGTGTAATGTGGCGTCCTGCAACAGCAGGGGTTGGACCTGATGGCCTTCTTGGCCTCCTCCAACTCTACTCTTCCATGGCATACTCTGGACAAGCCTCCTTGTAGAAGCCTGAGCCACAAAGCTAACCTCCCTGTCCCGGGCCTCTACGGCATCCTGATTTCTACGGGCTGCTTGAAAAGTTGCTCTGCTTGACCAACAGCTTTCCATGGCTGTGCAGGTCCCATCTTCCATCTAAGGATGAACTCTTAAGAAGAAAGCATCAGGAGAGACACCAATTGCTTGTGAGGCCAGTTGGCCTGGTCAGCGTCAGACTTGGAACTTGGTTCAGCTGCAGCAGTTGTTAAAGTGGCCAGTCAAATGCTGAAATAAACCATTTGCTGCCTTGCTCCTGCAACAGCCACACATCATGCCACAGCCATAAAAACCAAGCACCCTTCCCAGCTGACAGGGTGGAAAAAACTGGAGTTGTGGCCTTTCTTTATCAGCCAATTAGGAAACAGCTCCTAGCTAAGAAGTCAGCCATGACACAGAATTACCCTCCTCCTGAATGGATCTGGCAACATCTCACATCACAGGAGGAGGAAATGCTCTGCTTTTTACTTAGAAAGGCTTCTTGTCTAGCACACTTGGTGTTTGTTTCACCCCCGGGCTGAGCCCCAAAGCAAGCTGACTGCAGGCAACAGCTCTCATCCTGCCCTCTGCTGGCAAGCAGAGCTCCACACCTCCACGCTTCTGAATTGCTCTCCAAGAAGTCAGGAATCCCAGCTTGTGCCTCAAAGGAGCACACTGACAAAAGTGCTCACTGAACCAACTCAGGCAGCAACCATTGCTTAGGGAACAAAAGCTGGGGGCCTGGACTCAGTGACACCCAAGACGACACAAATCCTACATTCTAAACAGGAACCTGCCACATGGCCTCGAATAAGGTCCATGGAAGGTCTGTCAGGGGCATTCTATGACTTGGAACAAAATGGTTTCCTGAGCATTTCTCCTAGGTATATGATGTTGGTTCTAGAATGGGAGCTTGAGTGGATTCTGTGTCTTTCTAGAGGAATGCTTTCCACACGGGATTGTTTTTAGACTGTTTTTACGGCCTGCAGATTAACTTGCGCTTTTCTGCTGATTGGGGTTTATACTGATTCCAGCCAGTAATGTATCTGCATTTCTGCACAGTGTCTGTAAATCATGTTGAGAATCCTTTTGTGGTGGGAAGCAATGCCTATATTTAAATAATAATCCTATAAAGCCAGTTTGCACATGCATCAACAACTGATAGTAGAATACCGAGAAATAGTGTGCTTTGGACTGATAGAGAAACTGAGTCTAAGGCTGGAATGGGGATACTGCCATCCTCAGTCTAACTGTGGCGGACAAGGACTGAGACAGCACTCGGCTATCCTGCAAACTCTGCCCACAACCAACCAATCTTTTCCCATGGGTCACAGGAAAGACTGTCTCCATCCCTCACTATCTGATCTGTGATGGCTGCTCCTCCAGACAAGTCATCATTTCACAGGTTGCCGTTATCAGGAAACAAATGAGCAAGTATGAAGATTGTTCAGGTCCAGGCAAAATACCCTTCAGACTGGACATCAGCTTATATACCTGGTGATCTCACACCCCCTGTATCAGCCTTCTCCAAGCTGGTTCCCTCCAGAAGTGTTGAACTACAACACTCATCACCCTCATTCAGCATGGGGAAAGCTGCTGTCTGAATAAAAAGGCACAAATTACAACAGATTATCCATTTAACCTACGGGGGGAGGGGGGGAACAGTGTGTACCTGCAGAATGCTAAGCATATCCCCCAAAAGGAACTTTGTGTAAAATCTGGCAGTTTTTTCTTAGAAAAAAATGTTTTCTTAGAAACAATTAAAGCACAAGCCATTCCTTTTCCTTATTTAAATAAAATGAGCTGAAAGAGAGATTTGGAGCTGTAATGCAGCAGCAGCTGCCCTTAATCTGATGAGTTAAGAATGATTAAATGGGAATTTGCAGCTGAGGCAAAGCAGCACGGCTGGCATTTTATTTCAGGGACAGAAGACAGATTTGAGCGTTCTTGGAAGAAGTCAAAATGTGTGAATTAAAAAAGAGCCATGAATAAAGCAATAAGGACTGTTTGTCCTGTACAGTAAAGCAACCAGGCATTCTCGGTCAAACAAGCAAGTTCAGGATGAATTACCACAGGATGAATGATGAAAGGACCTGAATCTGGAGGAGCAGAAGGTCTGAATGCAGAGCACCAACACTGGTCCACTTGCACTGGCTGCATATTTGCTTCTGAGCCAATTCAAGGGGCTAGCTTTAACTATGAAGCCCTGCACAGCTTGGGATGGCAATACTAGAAGGACTGCCTCTCCCGACTACAGTCTTCCCAGACAGTATGGTCAATATCCAGAGCCTTCCTCTGAATGAGAACTCCAAGGGAGGTGCACCTTTTCAGTGATGGTAAGGAACAAGCTCCCCACTAAAGCCAGCCTGGCACCAACTCTACAATCCTTCCAGTATCAGGCTGCCTGTATTATATTAACCTGCCTTACTTAAATTGTTTAAATTTAGTTTTTAATTTTTTGTAGAGAAATTTTATGACGGTGTTTTTGTTATCTGTATTTTATGCCGCATTTTACTATATGAGTTGCTAGGAAATCCCTAGGAAACTTTGGCAACTGCATGGTATAGAAATAAATAATGCAACACATATACGATAGGGGCAGAGTTTGAGGACAGAGCAGGTTTCAAAGGACTGCTTCTCCAAGAGCTGATAGAACAGTGCTTGGGTATTAATTGGGTATGACCTGCTACATACCGTAGGTGGGGACTCCAGTGATGGAATCTCCCCTACCCAAAAACCTGTGACTCAGAGCAAATGGCCACATCAAGTAGAAGGGCTACTTCGTGGTCTTCTCCTCGACATCTAGTTTGCTATGTGGAGGACATGCTTTTGACATGAAGAGCCTTCTGTAAGCCTCCTTGTTCATTCTGTAGTGCTGTAGCCTGGGCACAGGCTTCCCACTGTGGTGAGAGGTCGGCCAGAAGACGGAGCTGTGCAGGGCAGAAGAGCTCCCCCAGAGGGGCTCGCAGCCATGCTCTTTTAATAGTTCCTTTGGTTTCAGCAATACCCAGTGAACACTGAGAAGAATGAGCCACTTGGAAGCCATCTCCCAGAAAGAAGAAAAGGGTGGCCAACCTGGCTCCATGCATTGTCCAGAGAAGCAGCTGCCACAGGAAACTGGTTTTGCCTTTCCCACAAGAAAGAACACCCACAGGAACCTTGAAACTAGGAGCTTGTGTTAGAGTTTTACTTTCTTCTTCTTCCCTCCCTACCCTAAATCCTTTTGTGTCAGGACTTTTTTTTACTGTAAATCTGAGGGCAATGCCTCTCTCATTATTAGTCATAATAAGGTGCTCTAGAAGCATGTTTTATTTTGTCTTCAGAGTAGGGTGAAAATAAATATGTTGAAAATTATGGGGGTGGAAGAAGCTATTGTTTCTTTCTGTTACATTATTTATGCACCAACAACTAATTAAAATATAATTCTATGCACAAGAAAAAGGATACCTTCATTTAAATCTGAAGTGGGGAACTTCAGCTTCAGTGGGGAACAGGACTACAGCTATCATCATTCCTGACCGTTGGCTATGCTGGCTAGGGCTGATGGGTCTTGGGAGTCTACCAATGTCCGGATAACTGAGCGTGGAACACAGGGTGCTCATATATGTGGGACTGCTCGAAGCAGTTCTACCTTTCTCATATCCCAGAACTTTCTGTGCCTTGTGGAAAAGAGGGGCTTAAAACTCCTTGCATGCATTTATTTATTTGGATTCAGGGTGAAGACAGATCTCCTGAAGCAGAGATAATCTGGAAACACATTCGTTGCCTTCCGAGGCCTTTGCTTTCAAGGCAGAGAATGTGCATTGCATCCTGCCACCTTTACACTCCATGTCCACCTTCACCCCCTGTGCTGGTACACTGGAGTCAAGTGGATACACAGGAGAAATTGCAGAGCCTGTCAATCAGGAAACAGAAAGAGCTAGGAAGGAACCCAAGGAAAACAAACCTCCTGTGGCAGCAGGAATGCATCAAAACCCATGCAAAACTGTGGGTCATAGTTTTGTGTAAGGTTGTCTAAACCAGTCCATCTGCATTTGTTTCCCAGCAGACAATTTGTACAACTGACGTCACTCAGAAGGTACAGCATGACATTGATTTACCTGTCCATTCTTGGCATAGCAGACAGAATTAGACTGGGTATATTTGACCGCAATGCTTGCTACAATCAGATCTCGGATAGCTGGCTCAGGCAGCTGAAACGACAAAGAGGGGATCATGAAGGCACTTTTAAAGGTAATTACGGTTTAGTGAAACCTGGATGCTGCCTGAAAATGTACAAGGCAGTGAAAGCCCCTATGTACCCCTGCCCTGAGGTGGAGAGCATTACTGGAGCTTTGAAAAAGAGGTTCTGGACTTTCAACTTAATAAATGTAGTGAGCATCAATATAAACAACCTTGAACTCTACACTGGTATTTTCTCAAACACAAACATTTAGAAGACTGCTGAATTAGAATTAAGTTACCACAGTTTCTTACTGAAAGGGCCTCACTTGGAAAATCCTAAACAGTTGCCAGCTTGTGTTTTAATACACTGCCTACTTTTACCTTGCTACTTCCAGCATCTCTTTCCAATATACTTCCCAAGATCAGAGGGGTGCGCTGTTCCTTAATGTCATTTCCCACACACACATTTAGATGGGGTGCTGCATCTCTGTATGTTTCTAATGCCAGAGAGTCTTTTAACAACATCACAAGGGCCAGGTACAGCTTGGACATTCACAGACAGGGATAAGGAATAGGGAAAAAAATCTTCCTATTCAATTTTTTTATCACATTTGTTTCCTTTTCAGGCCCCGCCCCCCCCCTTTGTGCTTGCGATGTTATACCATATAACATGGAAACATAGAAAAACAGAGCGAGTCAGAAGGGGTCTCCTGGGTCATCTAGTCTGACCTCTGCATCAGCCGGCTCCGCTCACAACATGCCCATCATGTGGACATCCAGCCTATCCTTGAACACCTGCACCGATGGGGCCTCAACGACCCCATCGTTTGTTTTGGGCTTTTTCCTGTCTGGCAACATATTAGTGAATGGTTTGTTCAAAAGGAGCTAAAAGGAGCTTTGGGAAGCAGGGAATTCCCATGTAGAGAAACTGGTGCTGCTGCTGCTCCAGTCCTCACCACATCATTAGTTATAATGTAACTACGTATGTCCCCAGATATCTGGGCATCCTTGGGTTAGAGTGAAAACAGGCCTTCCAGTACATGAGCGTAAACAAGCCTCCACTGCATGAGCGTAATGCTATCTGGCAATATCCAAGAAGAGAGAGTTCGGTGCAATCTCCAACTGTTCTCCTTAAAAGCCTTTGCAGTCAAAGCCTGTGAGAAAATGTGCTCCGCAGAGCCCCCTGCTGACCTGAAGCGGTACGTCCTCGGGGGCCTTTGGTGAACACGATAGGCCTTTGGGCCTGCTCAGAGGAGAGTTTGGACAGGCATCTTGCTTTGGACACAGCAGAGGTCAGGCATTGGGACATGAGGGCTGAGATGGATGTTTGAAAGCCAGGGAATGAAATGGAGTTGAAACTGGGGCTTTGGAGAGTTTTGTCCCTCTCAAACTAGGCAGGTGACTTTGGAGATGTGGACTGGCATCTGGCTGGATCAAAGCAATGGAGCACTTTGGGGGTAGTCCATTCAGATAGGAACCTGCTGCGATTCAGACAGCCATCCAGGGACCTTTGGGAGTTCAGTCTCTGTTGTGGAGCACCTGCTTAGTGTGCCCAGGTTCTCAGGTTCAATCCCTAACATTTCTGGGTAGGGATAGGAAAGACTCCCGCCTGAACCCCTGCACAGCCACCACCAAGGAAGATAGCTGGATCAAGGAAATGGCTTGGTACAAGGCTGCATCGCACAATCCTAACAAGAGTGAAGTGTTGGCTTTTGGCACTCTGCCTTGCTCTGCCCAGCCCAAAAGGATCACAGTGACTCTGGGCTTTTTAAAAAATATCCATATTTACTGTTTCGTACACTGGCCTTGACCAAAGGACTGAGGTGACTTTGAGATTCACACAGAGTGTTGACAGACTTTGGGGAAAACATAAAGTGCTGACACACAGGATTGGGACAGACACCTGGCCTCTACCAAAAGGGAGCAGACTGGCTTGGATGGGATTCAGATGGGTCTCTAGTTGCAGCCATTGGAAGGGGATGCCTTTTGTGGTTAGGGCAGGGTTTGGCTGGTACTTTAGGAACATAGATGGAAAGCCCAGAAATTCATACTTCTGTTCATAAAATGCCAAATAAAATAAAATCCAACCTTTACTCCTGCCCCCAAAGGCATTTAACCAGGAACACACTGGTTCAGGAAGTGGCAGCACACACACCTGAAACTTCTCTCAAAATAAACTTCCTTGCACTTATATCATTTTTGAAACAGCACCTTTTTGGTTGAAAAGCAGCAGTGAATGCTTGATCTGATCAAGAATGCACAGAATGCCTGTTCTGATGCCAACGTTCAGTCTGGCCAGCAGTCTTCCAGGTCACCGAGTCTACAGCTGCTTGCACAGGGTTGCTGTAGCACGAACAGCAGCAGCCTGCTTCCAGTCAGCAGCTAGTGATCTACAGTAGCCACACATTGGTTGCCCAGTCGCCTTTCTTTCTTGCTCTCCGACTGTCCTCTTTCCCCTCGACTCTGGCAGGGCCCAGGCTGCCAGTGTGTGCCCATATCTGCAGCTTTGGCTCTGCTGGGGCTGGCCGCTCAAAGTGGCACGCTGGGCATTTTCTTCAGCATCACAACCCTGCTCTGATGCCAAGCCACTCTCTGTCTCGTTTATGTTTTTTAGTTTAGGCTTAGTATGTCAAGTCTCTTCTCCTGTTCCAAACTCTCTGTCCAAGAAAGATTTTCCCTAGGCCTTGCTCTGGCCAACTGCAATTTTTCCAAAGGGGGTGGCAGTGCAACACCAAGTCACACCTTTGCATTGGCACAAAACATCAGACTTTCACTTAGCAGAGCATGGGGACAGACAAAGCAGCCTGATACTATTGAGCCGCATGGCCCAGGGTCTACTGCTCCAAGTAGCTGCAGAGAGCATTTTCAGAGATCTTTCTAACCAAGGATCTAAATGGTTGACTCTGGGACCTCCTGCACACCAGGCATGTGCCCTGCCATTGAGTCCGAGATCCTCCCTCGTGTCAGGGAACTGGACTGCTAGTGGCTGCCTCTTCAGCCCTGTGTCTCATTTGCTGGAGGACCACCTGCACTCAAGCCTTACCAAGGCAGCCTTCCCCTGCCTCGCTTACATTTTTATTCTTAGTAACCACGTTCTTGAACAGCGACCGGTCAATCACGCAGTCATTCCTCTTCTGTGCTAGGTACAGTCCAAACAGAGTGCGGATCTCATTTTCATCTGGCTCATAAGCAGGGTCCATCTAAAAGCAGGAAGACATTTTAAGGTCATGCCAGCTCAAGGACAGTTTCCCTCATTATTAATCGTTAAAGTGGCATTTCCCCACCCCATCCCTCTTTCCTCTAAAACAGATGAACAGCAAGAGGTTTACCAGAGGTGTTCAGCTTCAATGCCACCAAGTAAAATCTGGCCTAGGATTTGGAGTGGACCCTTGATCAACACAAGCGTTCACTTCCAAACAAGCAGGCTGTATTGGCTGAACACTTCCCTGTTCAGGATATTCAGAGCTTATTTCTTGTAGATGGTTCCCAGCTGGCCCCTCGAGTTCCTCATTAAGTCTGCAATCCTGAACACACTTGCCAGGGACAGAGCCCCACTGAACATCCTGGAAAGTACTTCTGAGGAAAGCCAACCTGGATGGCTCTGCCCAGCGGTCAAGCTGAGGCATGGCGTGCTGCCTCCAGCCAAGGCACGGGGAGCCTCTGGGATGCATGCCCACACACGGTGGGCTGCTCTCTTTCAGGCTGCTCTAGCGACAGTCTTACCTGCACCTTAAAGAGGCTTCCAGATCAAGTCTCAAGAAGCTGTGGAGTGCATCTAATATTTATTTTCTCCTAAATAGAACATTTTAAAAGAAATTGCAGCAGAAAGCAGGGAGGTCAGGAAATAGGAGTTCAGATGTGGGAAGGAAGCAGTAACACAGTTAATCATTCTTTAAAACCTTGAAATATTTCAAATACCAACCTGGAGTACACAGTAGTTCCCATTTTTCTTTTTGGACAGGATTTTGAGGGCTTCTTCATCATACCCGGGAGCCACAACCCCATCAGATACCTGCATAACAAGCATGAACAAATATTAATACCTCCACATGACAAGACAGTGTTTGCACCTTCCAGTTGCAAACTCAGATTCCCCAACTGCTAAACAGCACCACCCACATAGAAGATGAAGGTATCAGCAACCTGAGGGGCATCCGAGCCTGAAGAAACAGAAAGCCACACAAACACACTCGCACACAGAGCACTAAAGCAAGAGGGACCAGGGTACAGAAGACGATGGTGTCCTGAACCCTCCTGGGGATGGTCCTGAGGAGAGCTGTGATGCAGCCCAAGGGCCTAGGCTGGCGGAGGCACAGCGCGATGTGGCAAGCCAGCCACTGTACTGCACCCGAGCCCTCTGTGCTCCTTGGCATTCTCGATATTGGTGAGAGGAGGAATGGCGTAAGGCACAAACAAGCTGCCTGGAGGTTCCTTTGCTGCCTGCACTGCACCGCTGAGTCCAGAGGAGCTCTTGTGGGCAGTTGGCACTTTTGCCAATGGAGGCAGCCCTGGACTCCTTGAGGACCCATCGTTGCCTTCTGGCCTTGCACCATTAGGACAGAACTGCTTATTGCGGTGCTGTGGCCAGCTTAGCGCAGTCAGTGCAATTCCACTTCAGGCCTCCGGACTGCCCGACTGGAGACCTCCCCGAGCCCCTGGTGCTGGCTTCTAAGGGCCCAAGAGTGAACATGCAAGGCGATCTCAGTGGAAAGCAATCGTTGGCAAACCCCTTTGGGATTTTGTAGTTTGACTTCCCGCTCCTGCTCCCTTCACTGTTCAACATCCAGGAACCCTTTGTAGGTGTGGAGTGGTTTTTAAACATTGTAAATAAACAAACAGAAAAAGCAAGAATCAAACAAATGCTCCCTGATCTTTTCCCAAGGCAGTACTGACGCTGGTGGGGGGCACAGGACCCACTCGATTTGCCACACCTTTCAGGACAGGAAAGTAGGGCAGCCCCATCCCCACTTTACCTGGCCCAGGCTGGGAATGTTCCTGCATGCTAGCTCCCATCATCCCTGACTGCTGACTGAGGCTGAAGGGGACTGGGGTCTGGGGTCTGGAGGGACACTGATGCCAGCCCTGCCCAACCTTCTGCTGCAGCTGGAGCTGGATTCATCATGGTGTATTTGCTAGGGCGACACGACACGCAACGCTGCCACTACCAACCTCTCTGGAAATGATCTTTGCTGTGGGGACATCACAGGTATCAGAGAGAGCAACGAAGTCACCAAAGGATGACATTCGGTCGGCACCTGGGGGGAAAAGCAAATGTTTGCACCAGATTCCTCACCTATCAGAGTCCCCAGAACCTCACATCTTCATGCACAGCCCCACCCCAGGCATGCTTACTCTGCAGTAAGTCCCACTGGGCTCAGCACAACCCTTTCCTGGCCAAGTATGCCCACATCTGGTGTCCTTCAGCTTCAGTAACAGCCAAGTGTGGCACACGCGTACAGGCGGGGTCAGAACAGCTGCTTGAAATGAAGCTGCAAGGAGCAGCTCTAGGACGCAGCCCACCTCTGTGCAGCAGCTCACCGTGGGGATCTGACACCTTCTGCAGTGGGTTCTGGCAGCACAGTGAACAAGCACCCGTTTCACCTGTGTGGGAGCTGCAGCGTGCAGCACGCTGCTTCCTGGAGCAGCACGCAGCTGCATGCAACAGGCCCCCCCGCACTGCTTCCTTTACAACAATCCAGCATGAGGTCATTAGCTTAAAGGGGTGGCCATTCAGGCTGGCTCTTTGTTCAGAACATGCCATGCACTCCAGGCATTTCTTCATCTGCTACTTGGCAACGGTCACAAATTCAAGGAATACGCGCATAGTGAGGCAAGCCACAGTGACGGGTATTTATACATGAACTGAACAGTGAGAGGTGTCTCGTCTGGCACAGGGCAGTGCAGGGGCTCAAGGGTTAGCCTGCAATGTGGTAGAGCCACACTGTAGTCCCCTTTTAGTGCTGAAGCTCACTGTGTGACTTTGAGCCAAGTTAGGCTGACTCTCAGCTTAGCCTACCTTACAGGGTTGCTATGAAGATAAAATTGAGAAAAGATTTATGTTAGCAACAGGAAAAAGGCGAGACAGAAATGGAATAATAAAAATTAAACATGGGAGACAGTCAAAAAACTCCCTCTGGGGCTATTTTCTACAGACTGTTCCACATCGCCAGTCATTCATTGAGAGCCAGTGTGGTGTAGTGGTTAAGAGCATGGGACTGGGACTCAGACGATCTGGGTTCTAGTCCCCACTCAGCCATGGAGCCAACTGGGTGACTTTGGGCCAGTCACAGACTCTCAGCCCAACTTACCTCACAGGGTTGTTGTTGGGGGATAAGATGGAGGAGGAGAATGATGTAAGCTGCCTTGAGCCCTTTATAGGGAAAAGGCAGGATATAAATTGAAAAATAAATAAATAAATAAATAAATTCTGCAAGGGACGAGAGGATCCATGAAAGGGAGGCCTGCTGCTTTGCGCGCCTACTCACCTCTTGCCCGAGCATATGCAGACGCCAAAGGTGTCAGCATGCTGTGCATGTCCTGGACCATACAGACCGCAGCTTCTTCTTCACTGAGGAGCACGCCCACAGCTGCACCTGGTGGGTGAGTGAGCACGGCAGTCAGTGTTGGGGCCCTCGGCCTCTCATCAGCGGCTGCATCTCACCTTAAGCGAGGTGCGGCTGTGCCTCTTGACTCCCCCACCAGCAAAGACGGTCCATGCCCATGCCTAGCTCTACAGCACAGAGGTACGAACAGCAGCTCTGCATATCACAGCCCTGTTCGAGTGTCAGTTCTAGATCAGGCATTAGCACACATCGGTACAGATGTGCCCAAGGACTGCATAATCCCATCAGCATGTAAATGTGGAGCAGAACCCAAAGCTGTAGTCCTACCTGCTGGACTGACGTGCTTGAAGGAGGCTGCAGCTGGAAGGTCCAAAGCCTGCTTGAGCTCCTTGACCAACTGCCAGGCATTTAGAGCATCGCACAGGTTGATAAATCCCGGGGAGCCATTCAGGACTGCAGAGACAGAGCACAGAGGCCATTCATCAGCCAGAAATGCCATTCTGTAGGAGCCTCCACAGCGACAGGATCGATTCCATTTACTGTCTGGTACAGTTACGTTTGGTTCCCAAACTCAGTGTCATGACTGGGGTACATTTCCTTCCTTTTAACATAACCAGTGGTAAGTGCATGGGCAGAGAAATGGCTTCCCCCTTTTCCACAGTATTAAGAGGCAAGCTAGTACAGCATCCAGTGGCCAACAAGTGGGAAGGTAAATGCAAAACACATGCATATGTATGGTGTATATATATTTGGAGCCAAAGTATGAAGTTAATTAAGCTACATTATGCCCTAAATTCAAATGCTGAAGCCAACCCCTCCAAAATAATAAAGTTAAGCTGGCTCTGTCATCACAGCAGCTCTGTCCACATGCTCGGTACCTGTGGGTGTCAGGCAAGCCCCTACCCCTCAACACACGTGCCAGCAACATTCCCTTGCTAAAACACAACTGGTTCAGGTTGAAGGAAGCCTCCTTTACGCATGCAGAGTCTCCCGCACGCAAGGGCTGGGAGGAAATGCGGTGCATACAGGCGGGGGTGGCTCCCATGGAGCTTCAGCTGGAGAACGTTGCTGGTGAGCCTGCCGCCATCTCGGTTACCTGCCTGGCCCCATGCGTCCCTGCAGGCGCATCCACGTGCTCAGAAGGAAACACCAGACTGGGATACATGGAATGCATTTATTCTGTAGAAATATGGCCCACTTCTAAGCTTAAAGCATGGTTCCCTCTCTCGCATTATGTTATTCCCAAGCAGAATGCCTGAGGATCAGAAGAACTTGTCATATTCTAGTTGCCAAAAATGCACTGGAAGACAGACTGAGAGGTCAGTAGGAAAGAAGAACAGGCTAACATGACGAGAGGCCAAGAAGGTGCATGGGCAGTTAGCTATGGAACACAAACATTCTGCCTGGGATGTTAAAGCCATCTACAGGAAGAAAGAGATGGGAGGGCTAAAGGAAAAGCTGTCATTACTGCAATGCTTGGAATGCTGGAATTTACTGAGATATGAAATTCAGAACAGGGGAGGACACACAGATGATCAGTTTTTTCAGAAAGGAACCTAGAATAAAATATTAATAGCTTCCCTACTTAATCTTCACAACAACCCTGTGAGGTAGGTTGGGTTTTAAGATGCAACAAAGTCACCCAGCCAATTTGATTACTGAAAGGGGATTAGAACCTGGGACTCCTCAACCCAAGCCCAGCATTCTACTCACATGAGCACCCAGGCTTCTGTCACCAAAGCAGGGGCACAGAACTGCATCCCACCTGAGCTACTAATTGTTTTGGTAGCTTCCCAGTATTTGTGCATTTTTCCTATTCTCAAAGGTGGGAATGACTCCCTTAGGGATGTTAATGGCAGGAAGAGCTTGAAGGTTGAATATGCTGGTATCTTTGGCCCTGCCCAGTTTGCCATCATCCACCCCCAGAATGTGGCCACACAGCTCCTTTCCGAAGGAAGGAGCCCTTGGGCTGAGATGTTTTGCACCCCTTTGAGGGAGCTAAGAGCTGGTGAAATGCAGTGCCTCAAAGACAGAGCCATGAAGCAGGGTGTTCCTGGTTCCAGTTGGAACTCTGTTAGGAACGGCTTGTTTAGCATTAGGTGAGCTGCTCTGTCAGCTTGGCCCTCCATCTGTGATACTGGAAGAATTATGCCAACCTACCTTACAGGGTTTTTGTAACAACCACAACAACATCATGTATGCAAAGCTCCTGCCAACACATTCTTTGGAATGGATTATCAATGCATTGTACCTGTCAGAGGAAGCTTTGGCCTCAGAGTGTAGAGCTGAGCAGGAGTCTGGTGTGGATTCATGCCATATCTCAGTGGAAGTTGGGACACTCCTTTGCTGTACTCTTTCCTGAAGTAATCAGAGATGGCCATGTCGTACTGGGCAGTGTGCGTGAAAGCCTGGAGGAGGAGTGGCTCAGGTCAGTGGTCACTGGACTACTTCAGGTGTTACGGAAAAGCACCCCTCACCCCAGCAGGAAAGATGGCTATATACCTTTAGTGCTAACTGGCGCCGAGTTTCCAAGGTGGTATCCTTACTACTTGAGGCCTTCATTTCCTTTGCTACTGTGCTGTAGTCGCTGGGATCACACACAACTGTCACACGAGCATGGTTTTTTGCAGCCGCCCTCAGTAAAGCTACTCCTCCTGTGAATGAAGGAAGCCAGGAAAACAACTACACACCATATCATGATTTATTTTATTTGCAAGATTCATATACTGTTCCATTGTGGAGAGTTTGGAGCCGTGAATAATAGAACAGTGTGTTACAAACAAGATTAGTTAAACTGTGTCCATCAAACTATGCCTGGTTACATCAGGAAGGTCACATCCTGAACTACAAGCCTCTTCACCAGGCATTCAGGACAAGCCAACAATGGCATCTCCCTGACCTCCTCAAACAAAGAAATGGCACCACCGTGCTGAAGGCTCTTCTCTGGGTGGGTTCCACTTGAGACATGGGTCTAAGCTCAATCACAAGGGCCATCCCTTCTGATGACCTCAGTGACCAGGTAGGCGGGTAAGGGAGAAGGCACTGGTACCTCTCAGGTACCCTGGTCCAAAGCTGTTCACGTCTCTGCACACTAGTACCAAAACTTCAACCCTGGCTGGGCTGTGAAAAGCCAGCCAGTGCAGTCCCCCCACGGACAGGGTTGCATGCGGAAAAGTGGTGACTCCTCTCAACAGTGGGGCCACTGCATTCTGCACTAGCTCCAGTGTCTGGACCAGCCTCAAGGGCAGCCCACGAAGAGCACACAGCTGCAAGACTGAGGTCACCGGCGTCTCCATGACGTGCCCAAGCTGTCCCTGTCCAGGAGAGGCCATTGCTGGCACGGGAATCAAAGATGGTGAAGGCACTCATTTGGGAATCCAGTGGCAGTGGTGGACATAGAGGTACCCCAGCCCAGACCTCAAGCAGTATGTCAGGCACAGCAAATCTACCCCTCTTACTACAGCTTGTCTCCCCTCATGAATAAATCCTTCACAGTTTATAGGACAAGGACTACAGTCCTTTCAATAACTCCACAGGATCCATTACTAGCATTCTGTGCATGGCAACTGTTTCTGCACTGGCTCCTCAACATCCTTCTGAAATGGCTAAACAAAAAGGTTTTTCAAAATGAAGTCATCTGACTGTCTACCATGGTGAAAATGCATTTTGGAGACATAACCTAGTTATGCTTGCCGACAGAAACATTTCTTTGTGCTGCAATTCCACTGGTGCCTCTCCAGGAATCCACCCACCCTGGAATCCACCCCAATGGGATACACAACCCCAAGGAGATTGGCCAGCTGCCAAAAGTGCCAGAGAACAGCCAGCTCACTGAACGACACTTAGAGCCAAAGCAGCTGCGCCAGCAACTGGGAAGCAGAGAAAGCAAGCCAGTCAGTCGAGTATCACCGGGAGCTGCAGCCCTTTGGGGGCATTTAAAGTCAGGCAGGAGGAGGACTTCCCCCTTTGGTTCTCCGGCAGGGTGGAGGCGCATCCTGGTGACTCTGAAGCCCCTTTCCTGGGACCAGGGCCAGGGGAAGGAGGGCTGTAGCATAGCACAGATGGGTGGACCTCCCCTTGCTTTCTGGAGGCAGGACCTTCCCCTATCCATAACCTGAAAGCTTCAAGAATCCCCTTGTTCACCAGTGTGAGGACTAGGTGTTAAATGGTAACCATGAGACTGTCCCTCGTCACCTCACGCTGCAGGTAGGTCTCATGTGATTAAACATCCTTCATACACATTCCCTCCACATAGAAAACCTGCTAGTCAAAGGAGAAAGTCCCGGCCTAACCTTCTCCCCAGCACATATGCAGTCTTGAGCCTTCACCTGCAGTCTCTGTACAGCTGTATATTGCGTCCGTATAGCCTGAAGTGCCTGATCCTGCCTAATCTTGCAAGCTAAGCAAGCTGGGCCTTGTTGAAATCTGGATGGATGACTTAAATGTTGTGAACCACCCAGAGAGCTTTGGCTACAGCGGGTATAGAAAGGTCTGAAAGAGGACAGTGATAGCCTGCCCTGCCAGGAGCACAGAGCAAGGGGCAGAGAAGGGAAAGGGCTGCTGGAAGGGTGTCCCACTGCTTTGGCAGCTACAAGAATGCAGCAAGCTCCCTTCCTGTGCCAGAGGTTAGCATGAACAAGTGTGGTGTGCACATGTGGATGTGATTCTTGGTAGATCAAGAACCCAAAACCACTGGCATAAGGCATGCTGTGGAAAGGGAGCCCTTTAAAGACCCTTTGGTGCCATTCTCCGGGAAGAGTGCAGGGTTGTACAAGACTCCTCGTCTCCCTGCTCCTGCAGGATCAAGTATCCTCCACACATGAAAGAACCTTGGTGCAGGTCATACGCTCATGTCCAAATCATCCCCCCGCTCTAGTGTTCATAGGAGGAGCCATAAGAAGAGCTTTCAGGCAATATATCCCCAGGTTACGCATGATGCCAACCCCGCTTAAAGGCATGTTTCTTCGACTTACCAATGTCAATCTGTTCAACTGCTTCTTGGACAGTTACATTCGGGGATGCAACTGTCTTGACAAAAGGGTACAGATTGCAAACTGCAACTCTAGAAAAGGAAGGGTGGAGATGCTTTAAATTTAAAAGATCATGTCCAAGGCAGCATACACTGGATGCACTCCCAATGCACTCCCAACATAAAACCAGAGGTTGCATCACATGGTAGTCTCTGCAGGTCCAAAGGCGCTGATGATGCCCAACTGCAACGCTGCACCCCATCTCTCTGCCCATGCTTCCAAAGCCTTCCCTGGGATGGAGTGCTCGTGCAGCCCTGCCTCCAGGGAGAAAGCAGTGGTGTGAAGTTGCTTGTGGTGGCTACAACAAACGGGCCCCACTCACAGAATCAGGCCATTAGGTGGCAGCTGTCTTCTGGGAGCTCAGTCCTAGCAAAGCATTTGCAAGGTGTGGATAAAATGAAACAACTGGGGACTTTCTCACCAGTGCGACACTAACCAGATAATTCATGTAGAAAGTTCTCAGTGTAGTTGGGACTGAGAAAATTAAGCAATTGAGATGTCCCCCAGATTTCCTCACTTATGAATCCAAACCTCCAACAGCACTGGTTCAATAGTTTGATTTCAAGATCTGACACCTGGAAGAATAGCAACCCTCCTTTCTTCAGCATGCCATGATCAGCAGTCTCTGAGCACTAATCCAAGCCTGATTTTTTATTATTATTCTAATGCAACTAAAAAGGATGTGGATGGTGTGGGTACCTGTGACCAGTTAACACAAGCTCAAACATGCGTGTTCTCAGAGTAGACACTGCTTGTTTAAAAGCCTCTATGATTTGACAGCTGAGAACCCCATGATGAAAGCACATTGCATAAGACAATGCGTATGGCCTGCAAGGCTGGCAAGATGCCTCACAACCGCTGCTGTAGGGCATGCACGTCATTATTTCCACACTATTAGTGGCAGTTCTTTAAAGATATGGGATGAGTGAGACCCATTCAATCTCCCAATCATGACTGGAGGCAATTATGTCCTAACAGAAAAGGAAAGCTCTCAATAGGCATGTCTCCTTTCCTTTTTGATTTCCCCCTGCACATAAGGCTTACTTGCCATCTTCCACTATATGGGCTCTTTGGACTCCAAAGCCAGATGGATACTGGCCTTCCATTTTCCTGTCAGTGAAGGGTTAAAGAGAGGGGCATACCAAAAGCAGAGGGCTTGGTCAGATCCCTGACCAGGGTTCCCATGCATGTAGGACTGGCCCTGAATCTTTGCACTCTTTATGTTTGAAGTTGACTTGCATGTTGAAATCCAAACAGTGCTACGTAAATCTCAAAAGGGTATGTTTGCCACTGTTTCAAAATCAATGATCGTCAGCATAAAGACAGTAGCTCTCTCGCACTACTGCATATGGGTGTCCCACACACAAGAGCCCACCAATGCACAAAATGTCTCAAATGCAGCTGGTATCACTTTGATCTTGCACGCAGATGAAGAGAGGTGCTTCTGCGCTTCATGGCACAGAAGCCTCACTTCTGCTGCACATCAACATTTTCCAATGGTGTCAGAAGTTTATCTCTTGAGTATTTATTAACTCACAGTTGCCCTTTATTTTTTTTACCTTACAAGGCTGAAGTCCAATTTAGCCATGTCAGCTTTATCTTGTGGAATGTCACGTGCTAAAATACCTGGTTAGAAGAAAAAAAGATGTTAAAGCTGTAGGAAGAGGGATTTAAGATTAGCTGCTGTGTGGAAAACCACATTCTCCTGTAAAGAATTCATATGCCAAATCTTTTCCCTATGTTACAGATGAATACTACTTCCCTAGTTACCAAAATATTACTCTTGAGCAAAGTCCCTCTGAATCCTAGGATAAACAAGGACACAATGGCTGGGTTCAGGAAATGCAACAAGCCAGGGTGGTTTTTCACCAATGTTAGTCTGTCATGCTGTTCAAACCCCATTGTGGTACTTCACCACAGTAAATTTGGTCTTTAGAAACCACAAAGAGAAATGGTGGCTGGATTCACACAATGTGGCAAGCATCCTGCACTGTTTCCATAGTACATGGATTTTGGTCTGAAGTGACCGGTCAGACAATCACATGGTTACCCAGGTGCTTGATTTCTAGGCTCCTTGCTCCATCCTCCTGGCCTTGCCATGCATTCCCATCCCTTCCTTATTCCTGCCCCTGAACCTCAGGACTCTCATCCTGACCGGTCCTCTGTAGCCCCAAGGAGGGGTCCTCATTCCTCCTCCTAAGTGTGCATGCCTATCTGCAACACTTCCCAGCTGCTTCAGCCCCACAGAGATTTTTTATTTAATCTAAGTAAATGGCTTGCTGTGATTCCCCTTCTCCCTCTGCACTGTCTCCTTGTTGCCAAAAGTAAACAGGGAGAGAGGCATATCACTCAGTCAATGGGAATAAAGTAAGCAAAGATGTATGTGTTGTGAGGGAGCCAAGGGGAGTATTGATCAAATGCCAGGCACAGCCACTTCCACAGATGCTCTCGTATGGCATTTCTAGACCAACTATGGTAAAATAGCATTCCCAGGTCTGGATGACCAAAAAAGCTGCACTGAAGTGTGGAAACCTTAGGAAAAAACCAATGGTTTTTTTTGTTTCAGAAAACAAATCCTACCACACAGGATCTCTGGACCTAAGTCTGGACAACACAACAAACCTACAGCAGTAAGATTTCACCATGGCTTCTCATGCCATGTGAACCTGCCAAATGCTATCTCCATGCCACCATGGCTTGTCATGTTGTCTGAACCTGGGATTGTGGTTTGCAAGAGCCACAGAGTCATCTGGAAAGCGTGAAAACTGCAGCAACTGCTCCATCCATTCAGATCCTATGTGTGGACCAATGTTCCCATTGGAAGACACAGGAAACAAAAGGAAAGGAGCAATGCACCATGGGATTGAACTTAATGGCAGTGACTGATGGGATATGTGCCAACAGCTGGAGGCCTGAGTGGGGAGGAGGGGAACCACACTAGCACAGAAGCCACTTGTCTGTTGGGTAGATCATGGTAAAAAAATGCAAATCATGGTTATCACACAGTGATACTTGTGTTATGTGAACACAGCCATCACGTTCATGGGGCTTATTGCTACTCAAGTGCGTACAGAATAGCAGTCTTAGTCTCAAGGGGAACCTACTTGATGTGACATGTGAGGAACTCTTGAAGCAAAATCCTATTCAATGTGTTTACCTGGAGTTAAGTCCCAATGATTTCAATAGGGCCTGAGCCTTCTTAACTGGGCACTGCATTGTCTTCTCAAAGCAAGCCATCTTTTGGTACCAACTACTCAAAGCTTTTCTAATAATAGAAAAATATTGGCCTACATTTCTAACAAAAAGTAGTTTATAGCACAGTGCCATACATATCTACTAAGGCCCACTGAATTCAGCATGGTTTACTCCCAGTCAGATAAGTGAGTATAGAACTGTCACCTTTTAAATGAGTAAACTGATATATTTTCAACATTTCTAATTAGATTATAACAAGTTCAGGCCAAAATAAAGCCTCTGGACTCCTGAGGCTGCATTTCAGAACAGTGAAATGGTACTGCCCCAAGGACATTTCAGAATGTAGGTGGGAATCATGGTAGTGAAAGCTCCCAAACACCCCCATTAATTTTTCCCCTGTACATAGAAAACTGACATATTGGACATAGTTTTAGCTAATTTCCAACATGCTAGTTCTGCACAGGAAGAGACTTTTTGTGCTGAGGGAAGCAAATCTGTATCTCCTCATTAGAATTCTTCAAGGACTGTATGACATTATCCTTTTGAACCCTTGATTAAGCTTTAAGGTGCCACTGCAGTTTCTGCCTTTAGGTTTCTAAGAAAAGATCCCAGAGACCATAGAATGGCTTGGAAAACTCCTTCCAAGAGGGGAGATTGTGCTCCATCCTCAGAAAGGACAGTCAAGATCTGCCCTGCAACCCTGCACAACGGGAACAGCAAGAGCCGTGCCAGCTGCTTCTTCAGGGTTCAAACTCTGACCCTAGAAAGGAGGGACAGGGGCTGTTCTGAAGGGCCATGAAGAGGTCCCTGAATCAGAGGTCCCTGAATTCCTGCACCTGGCAAGACAAGGGGGGCAGCAGTAGTGATATTTGTCCCCCTCTCTTCTGAGCACCTGTATTTTCACTAGAGGAGGGTTTTCAGCCTTCTTAAGCACTTGCAAGCTGAAAACCACAAATAATCATGGTAGGAAAGATATGTTGTTGGGATCGTGGGCTGAAATGCAGAACAAAGCTCACCAACAGAGGGATACTTGCATTTAGGCCTAGTTCTAATTTCTATACATAATAAACACCATGCCATGAAGAAGGGCTGGAATCCTTCTTCCTGACATCCTAGTTTTCTATGAAAAGGGAATTGCTTTGTGGGAGGGGAGCATTCAGTGACATGAGTCCTCACCTGCAGCCTGAAGTGAAACAACTCCAGGACAGGTTTCCTGTCCGTTTCTTCAGAGAATCCACCTTTTCCTAGATGGCATGCAAACTCCACAAAACATAGCCATTATCTATTTTACACAGTCAGAAGCATGCTAGCATCATCCTACCTGCATGTACCGCGGGGTGAAGAGTCTTCACACGCCCTCCCAACATTTCTGGAAAGCCAGTAAGATCAGAAACATCTCTGTTCAAAGATAGCAAGAAAAGGCAGAAAGCCACTAAATTTCCTTGATACTTTTTCAACACCATAAAATGGATGGAATGGAAGACCAATCTGCCATATTAGAAAATAGCAGTTTGAGACCACAAACCAAAAACTTACTTAGGACCTGGGTTACTTAGGCCCAGTCAGTCTGGCATCAATCCCTGGGAAAATTCTGGAGCAGATTATGAAGCACTCCATCTGCAAACACCTTGAAAGCAATGCAGTGATGACTAGATGCCAACATGGATTTCTCAAGAGCAAATCCTGCCAGACTAATCAGATTGCATTTTTTGATTGGCAACCTCCCTGATGGATTGTGGGAATGCTGTAGATGTACGTTATCTATGTTGGCTTCAGCAAAGCTTTTGACAAAATGTCCTGTGATTAACTGGTTAAGAGTGGACTAGATGGAATTATGATCAGGTGGATCCACAGCTGGCTACACTCAGACAGTGCTCATCAATGGCAACTTCTTAACTGGGGAGAGGGAACATGTGTAGTGCTGTAGCAGTCAGTCCTTGGTCCAGTTATCTTCAACATTTTCATTAATGACTTGAATGAGGAAGAACAGGGAAGGATTATCACATTTGCAGATGACACAAAACTGGGTGGGAGAGCTAATGCCCTGGAAGGGAGAAAGAAGATTCAAGGCAATCTTGACAGGTTGGAGTGCTGGGCTGAAAAGAACAGAATGAAATTCAGTAGGAACAAATGCCACCAAATGCATTGGTACAAGATGGGGAATGCTTGACTCAACAGTACTGCAAGTGAAAAGTATCTTGACATTGTTGAATGTAATACGGCTGTAATAAATGTAATAAAGTGATACGGCTGCAAAAAGGGCTATTTTAGATTGCATTAATAGAAGTACCACTTCCAAATCACCTGAAATGCTAGTTCCCCTTTACTTAGCACTGGTCAGGCCTCATCTGGAGACACTGTATCCAGTTCTGAGCACCACAGTTTACGAAAAATGCAGACAAGCTGGAAAGGGTTCAGAGTTGGGTAAGAAGAATGAGCCAGGGCCTGGAAACAAAGCCCTATGAGAAGAGATTGACAGAAATGGGCATGTTTAACCTTCAGAGGACAAGACTGAGGGGAGACATGACCGCACTCTACAAGTACTTGAAAGGCTGTCACAAAGAGGAAGGCCAGGATCTCTTTTTGATCATCCCAGAGGCAGGACATGGAACAATGGACTCAAGTTACAAGAAACCAGATTCCTGCTAGGTATCAGGAAAATTTTCCTGATTGTTGGAGCACTATGCCAATGGAATCTATTCCCTGGGGAGCTCGTGGGTTTTCCCACACAGGAAGCATTCAAGATGCAGCTGGACAGCCACCTGAGAGGGATGCTTTAACTTGGGAGTTCTTCACTGAGCAGGGAGTTGGACCTGATGACCCTCTGGCCCCTTCCAACTCTGCTCTTCTATGATTCTAAGACCTGGATAAGAATGACCTGGTGTAAGTGTCCAGGGTGTGCGCAGCTGGGTAACAGATAATGCACCAGAACCCAGGAAACAAAGCAAGGTGGTCAAAGCCAGAATCCAGTTGCTACTGTAAGTCACAAGTCCATTGCAGAATCAAAGAGGCCAAAGTCAAACCAGGATCTGTTGAAGCACAGTCCAGAAAACAAAGGAGTAGTTAGACACAAGCCCGAAATCAAGAGCCAGGGCAACAGTGTGAGGGAGCAGGTACCTAGGAGCACGTACAGGGTCCAGGAGCAAAGGTACAAGAACAAAATCCAAGAGCAGAAACCAAACACATGTGATCCCTGCCTTCCTGGGTAATACGAGAAGATTACTTAATTTTTGGAGGCCAGAGAACATTAGTTTCCATGGTGGTTGCAGGAACTTTCTTCCTGGCGTCACGGCTGTACTAATTCTCTCTTATCCTACTCCATTAATGTCTTCATTTTATTTTTATTTATCTTTTTATCATAGTTTTAGGAATCCTATGCATGCTGCATGAAACAACAGTGACAGAATCAATTATTACAGCCTGAAGTTGGAAAATAGATTGGAAAACCTGGACACATTCAGTCCAACTGTGCATGAGAATAATCTGATGCCTACTGTTGGATTAATCTTTTACTGAAGTTTTCAATGAGCACTTTAATACTTCTCTATCTTAATGGATTTCTTTCTCTTAATGGTGCACATGCTCATCTGGAACATCAATTACATCAAAAGAACAGAAAAGCTTTCAACATCTTCTTTCAGGCAGAGGTCCCAGCCTTTCTAAAGATCTAATAGGCATTAGATGCCTTTCACATGACTATAAACAAAGAATGCATTTTCCCCTCCAATTAAACTAAACTTGAGTATTCAACAGAGTATTCAAAGTGCCCTAAAACTAAGACAACATGGCTCTTTTTAAGAAAGGAAAGCCGCCTTAGCTTAGCCTGCATTTCAAAGTATCTTTTTGGAAATACTTGGACTTCAAAACAGTACCAATTCCAATCTGACAGAACAGCAAGCCACATTTCTGGAGAATCCAGGCATGCCATGAGCTGAATGTTAGCGAATCCAGCCTCTTTACTCCCACTTGGCTGCAGTGCAAACAGAAATGTTGCACTGCAAATTAGCCAAACTTTGGATCTTACATTATTGTTCCCTTTACAAGTCAATATGGTAACACGACACTTACATATAGTCTCATCAAAATGAAGTTACCAGCCAATCAAACCTTGACACTAATTTCAGTTTCTGTACCTAGCTTACTAACAGCTCTTGCTTCTTGGAAGTTCTGGGCCTTCCTTTTGCCCAACTAAAGTCTCATATGCAATGAGACTGGCAAGATAGGATTGTTGTTCTGTGTTTCAGTGATGGTGGTGTTGAGCCAAGCAAGGCAGAGGTGCTACTTAAGACAGAAAGACACTATAGTAAGGTGGATCAAAACAGAGGCTTTCAAAACTCAAGACAAGTGGATTAAAAATGTTTTTTTTTCCCAGACTTCTAGCTATCAGACCTTACTTTAACTATCTTTCATGGGCAGTGAATTTCTGTTCAAATCTGTTGTGATCAGATCTGCACCACTGTGCAGGACATTTAGGAAAACTTATCAATGGAAACTCAATTGAAATCAATTCACTCTGTAGCAGTGTATGTGCTTTGCACACAGAAGATATTTGGCTCAGTCCATGGCATCACTAGGTATGGCGGGCAAAGACCTTCAGCTGGAACTCTGCAGAGTTGCTGCTAGGTGACAGATAAGAAAGAGTTAGAGGCACCAATGCTCTGCCTCCATTTAAGCAAGCATTCTATGTTTCAGTCACCTGAACATTATATAGCAGTAACACTGCACACCCCTTCATGAATTACTGCCTTGCCATGGCAAAGGGGCTTGTGTAGCTCAATGAAGCTATGAGCTATGCCGTGCAGGGCCACTCAAGACGGACAGGTCACAGCAGAGAGCTCTGACAAAAACTGGTCCTCTGGAGAAGGAAATGGCAACCCACTCCTGTATCCTTGCCATGAAAACTCCATGGACAGTACCAGAAGGCAAAAAGATATGACGCCAAAAAATGAGCCCCTCAGGTCGGAAGGTGTCCAATATGCTACTGGGGAAGAGCGGAGGGCTAGTACTAGTAGCACCAGAAAGAATGAAGTGACTGGGTCAAAGCCAAAAGGACACTCAGTTGCAGGTGTATCTGGTGGTGAAAGGAGAGTCCGATGCTGCAAAGATCTATACTCCATGGGAACCTGGAATGTAAGATCCATGAATCAAGGCAAGCTGGACATGGTCAAACAAGAGATGACAAGACTGAACATCGACATCTTAGGAATCAGTGAACTAAAATGGACAGGAATGGGTGAATTTAATTCAGATGACCATCAGGTATACTACTGCGGGCAAGAATCCCTCAGAAGAAATGGAGTAGCCTTCATAGTCAATAAAAGAGTAGGAAAAGTAGTACTGGGATACAATCTCCAAAATGACAGAATGATCTCAGTTCGAATCCAAGGCAAACCATTCAACATCACACTAGTCCAAGTCTGTGCCCCAACCACTGATGCTGAAGAGGCTGAAGTTGACCGGTTCTATGAAGGCCTACAACACCTTCTAGAATTAACACCAAAAAATGATGTCCTTGTCATCATGAGAGATTGGAATGCTAAAGTAGGAAGCCAAAAGATAACTGGAATAACATGCAAGTTTGGCCTTGGAGTACAAAACGAAGCAGGCAAAAGCTGGCAGAATTTTGTCAAGAAAACACACTGGTCATAGCAAACTCTCTTTTCCAACAACTCAAGAGATGACTGTACACATGGTCATCACCAGACGGTCAACACAGAAATCAGATTGCAGTCAAAGATGGAGAAGCTCTATACCGTCAGTAAAAACTAGACCAGGAGCTGACTGTGGCTCAGATCATGAGCCTCTTGTTGCAAAATTTAGGCTTAAATTGAAGATAGTAGAGAAAAGCACTAGGCCACTCAGGTGTGACCTAAATCATATTCCTGATGAATATACAGTAGAGGTGACAAATAGATTTAAGGAATTAGATCAGATAGACAGAGTGCCTGAAGGACTATGGACAGAGGTTCACAACATTGTACAAGAGGTAGCAACTAAAACCATCCCAAAGAAAAAGAAATGCAAGAAAGCAAAATGACGGTCTGAGGAAGCTTTACAAATAGCTGAGGAAAGAAGGGAAGTGAAAGACAAGGGAGAAAGATACACCCAACTGAATGCAGAATTCCAGAGAATAGCTAGAAGAGATAAGAATGCCTTCTTAAATGAACAGTGTAAAGAAATAGAAGAAAATAATAGGGAATACTAGAGATCTCTTCAAGAAAATTGGAGATATGAAGGGAACGTTTTATGCAAAGATGGGCATGATAAAGGCCCAAAATGGCAGGGACCTAACAGAGGCAGAAAAGAGTAAGAAGAGGAGGCAAGATTACACAGAAGAACTATACAAGAAAGAGCTTAACGTCCCTGATAACCACGATGGGGTGGTCGCTGACCTTGAGCCAGACATCCTGGAATGTGAAGTCAAATGGGCCTTAGGAAGTCTGAACAACAACAAAGCTAGTGGAGCCGACAGTATTCCAGCTGAGCTATTCAAAATCTTAAAAGACGTTGCAGTAAAAGTGCTACACTCAATATGCCAGCAAATTTGGAAATCTCAAGAGTGGCCACAGGATTGGAAAAGGTCAGTTTACATTCCAATCCCAAAGAAGGGCAGTGCCAAAGAATGTTCGAACTACCACACCATTGCACTCATTTCACATGCTAGCAAAGCTATGCTCAAAATCCTACAAGCTAGGCTCCAGTAGTATGTGGACCGAGAACTACCAGAAGTACAGGCAGAATTTTGAAGAGGGAGAGGAACTAGAGATCAAATTGCCAACATACGCTGGATCATGAAGAAAGCTAGGGAGTTCCAGAAAAACATCTTCTTCTGCTTCATTGTCTATGCTAAAGCCTTTGATTGTGTGGATCACAACTAATTGTGGCAAGTTCTTAAAGAGATGGGAGTACCAGACCATCTTATTTGCCTCTTGAGAAACCTATATGCAGGTCAAGAAGCAACAGTGAGAACTGGACACGGAACTACTGATTGGTTCAAAATTGAGAAAGGAGTTCAGCAAGGCTGTATATTGTCACCCTGCCTATTTAACTTATATGCAGAACACATCATGAGAAAGGAGGGGCTAGATGAATCACCAGTTGGAATTAAGATTGCCAGGAGAAATATCCACAACCTCAGATATGCAGATGATACCACTCTAATGGCAGAAAGTGAAGAGGAACTAAAGAGCCTCTTGATGTGAATGAAGGAAGAGAGTGCAAAAGTTGGCTTGAAACTCAACATTAAGAAAACTAAGATCATAGCATCCGGTCCTCTCACTTCCTGGCAAATAGAAGGGGAAGAAATGAAGGTAGTGACAGATTTTATTTTCCTGGGCTCCAAGATCACCGCAGATGGGGACTGCAGCCAAGAAATTAAAAGACGCTTGCTCCTGGGGAGGAAAGCTATGGCAAATCTAGACAGCATACTAAAAAGCAGAGGTATCACCCTGCCAACAAAAGTGCATATAGTCAAGCTATAGTTTTCCCAGTTGTAATGTATGGCTGTGAAAGCTGGACCATAAGGAAGGCTGAGTGCAAAAGGATTGAGGCCTTTGAATTGTGGTGCTGGAGGAGACTCCTGTGCGTCCCTTGGACCACAAGCGATCAAGCCGGTCATTCCTAGGGGAGATCAACCCTGACTGCTCTTTAGAAGGCCAGATGCTGAAAATGAAACTCAAATACTTTGGCCACCTAATGAGAAGGAAGGACTCCCTGAAGAAGAGCCTAATGCTGGGAAAAACTGACAGTAAAAGAAGGGGATGGCAGAGAATGAGGTGGCTAGATGGAGTCACTGAAGCAGTGGGCGTGAGCTTAAGTGGACTCCAGGAGAAGGTGGAGGACAGGAAGGCCTGGAGTCGTGATGGGTCGAATGCGACTTCGCAACTAGTAACACTATACAAGATGGCTCAGGCCACATTCCTACGCTTGATAAATAATGAACTGGGTGAGATATGCAGTGCAAGTCTGAGTATATTTATTTTGACATCAACCCTTCTATGTGTAATGGGGTTTATTCCAGGGAAGTACGGATAGGATTGCAGCCTTGATTCCAAGTAAACAAACAGGGTCACTGAGAGCCAGTGTGGTGCACTGATTAAAAGCACACTGATGAGACTCAGGCAATCTGGGTCCTAGTCCCTGCTCAGCCATGGAGCCGACTGGGCCACTTTGGGCCAGTCATAGACTCTCAGCCCAACCTACCCCACAGGGTTGTTGTTGTGGGGATAAGATTGAGAGCAGGAGGAAGGGAAAGATGTAAGCTGCTTTGAGTCTGTTATAAGAAAGATGTAAGCTGTTATAAGAGTATGTCATTATTTATGTAATAAATAAAATAAATAAATAGGTTCAGACTGAATGACTTCAGAGTAAATCTTTTGCAAAAGATGTACTTGTTTTTAGCAATGTGTATAGTAAATATTTAGTATTAACATTACAAAAGGAATTGACAGAAAACTGCAAGAACAATTCAAAGTGATGCAAGACTCCAATGTGCACACAGGGCCAAAAGAGCAGCAGTTCTGTGAACTTGCAACATTTTTTCACGTAACATTTTCTACTTAGTTCATGTCTCAATTTATTGTGAAAAATCCTGCTCTAACATTTGCTTGACACTATGCCGAAATAGTGAAATTTTAAATTTGCCTTTGAAAAATGCATTCTTCTTTCTGAATATCACTTTTTAGTCTTGCAGCCCAACACTTCAGTTTGTTTCCTCAGAAATAACTCTTAGTGTATATGAAGTTGCTGACTCCCACTGAATTGCAACCCTTTCTCTGTAAGCCTGAGGACTGGCATTTGATTTGGATTCATGCGTACCCTGACTATGGGACTACAGAATGGGCCATGTATGCTGCCAAATCATTGTTTGGTCCAGACAGCTCCCCACTGCTCTTTCTGAGCTCTGCTTACAACACAACACTATTGCCACTAGACAGCATCTAGAGGACCACAGGAGTTTTTACAGTTCTAGGTCTAATGTTGGAGCTGGAACTTCACATTCAGAGCACCCGCTCCTCTTGCAACCAGAGCTGAAAGATCCGTGCTGGGTGTTTCTCTGAAGCTGCAAAAGCAACCTCAGGACAGGGGCTGAAAGGGAAAGGGGAGAAGCCCAGGGCTGCCAAGATATGGTCTGTCCTGATGGTGCCTCAGCTTCTGGGTTTAGAGGGATACAAGCAGTGCTTTGTTAAAAAAAAACGGTGCCGGAACTGCAGTAAGCACACACACCAATCCCAAGCTGCAGTAAGCACACACACCAATCCCAAGCAGCATGACAAAAAAAGCCCTGGATACAAGCATCCTCACAGGATGCCCATCATTACTTGCATTTGGTTTGTAAGGAACTGGTTTGCCAACACATCCAAACCAGCAAACCGTGGCTTTAGACTTGCCATGCAAACCTGGATCAAAACTGATTTGCAAACTATGTGTTGCAAAGCAGGAAGCAATTAATCAAATGGAGGGCTTGAAGAAAAAGGAGAAGGGAATGCGTAACCAGAGGGCTTATTTTCATAGATTCAGACCATGTCTTAGTATTCACATTTGAGTTGCCACATCCAATTCCCATCAATGATGGAGAATATAGAAGCAGAGGCTGCCAATATCAAACCTTTCAATAGAACTAACCTGACATTCAGACCTGCATCCCGAAGGGCTTTTGCTGTTCCTCCAGAAGCAACCAAGGCCAAACCCAAAGAACTGAGACATTTTGCAAATTCCACCAGGCCAGTCTTGTCTGAGACACTGAATAAAGCTGGAGGGAAGATGAAATATAATCATTCTTTAACACATGGCAGAAACCAAAAATAAAAACTGAACCAGCTGGATGCCCATCAGCTGCAACTAAGCTCGCTGTAGTCCTGAATTTAAGGATAGTACAGTCAGAGCTCTGTTTAAAAACTCCGAAACACCACAGAGAATAAGTGGTATTTCAGAGTTTTTAAAACCCCATCACACAAGCAGGTTTTACTCATATGTTTTAGAGCAAATTGTTCATCATTCTACCAGTGGAACTGGAAACTATGCTATCCCAAGCATGCTGTCTGGGGAAGATGAGAACTGTAGTCTAGCACATCTGAAAGAACTTGAGACTTGGAGATGTTGCTGACCTGTGAAATCTGGCCAGTGTCAGTATAAGAACTGTGACTTTCATTGCAGCAACTAGCAGTTTCTGGGTCTTTGGCCTCCCACCTTTCCATGTAGGTGCTCCTCCAGCTGGATGCACATGTTTGCAGGCAGAACTACAGCTGATTGGGAACTACCTTTCTAGCAGTATGTCATTAACTATAAGACTTTCTCCCCTCTTACAGTTCTTTCTGCAAATGCTCATATGCACTCCCGCAAGGAAGAAAAAGGCCAGAGAAAAAGGCAGATGTGTTTCTCATCTGGTCACAACAAGGCCAGCTACAAGCTTTGATCTCATGTAGGCCAAAGCACATATGATGCAAGATATCCATGACGACTTGTCTTTTTCCTGATAACAAACTTGAAAACAGTCACAGGTTCTCCAAATTTTATCAGAGCACCTCTGCTGGGAGGGATTGGAGACCACTTTGCATCCTGTACTGAACGTGGTATCTTCAATTCAACCTGCACCTCACAGAAGGAAGAGGCAAAATGAGGCTAGTTTCCTTCGGAGTAAGGGCAGTTTTAGACTGGGGAGAAGTGGCAGAGGTGTGGGTGGGAAAGGGGGCTAAAAACCTCTGTTGCAGTGCTGTCTCTTTGATCTAATTTGTGTCATCAGTGGATACAAACCAGAATTACCCCTCTGTAGGATGCAACTCCCATGGGAAAGATGCTCCCACAAGCCACCACTCCAACCAAGATGGGGGCTACAATTTCAGTTTCAAAACTAAGTCAGAAAGAATGAGGTGATCTAAGATCTCCTGCCTCATGTATAGTTTGTCCCTAAGAGAGCCAGCCATTTTATGACAGGAGGGGGGACTGCCTCCCCCCCACACCTTTCCTCACGTCTATCTGGTCATTCCAAAAAGTTACTCAGGAAGCCCATCAAGAGAAAACATGTTCCAAAATCCCAACTGATTTATTATTTTGATTTATACGCCACACATGACACCCTGCTTTATACATTGCCCCAGGACAGCAATTTAGATGCTGTTTTGCCTGTATGTGGTTCAGGATCTTCCAAGGAAAGTTCTCTCAGGCCCAGTGTATTATACATTGTGTTCCCCTTGAACAAGCACAAGTGGGCAAGTATTTTTTTAAAGTATATCACTTCAGGTTGCAGCTGGGGGCAGCATGTCTGAGCACCCTTCCTGTGGGGACAGAAACTTAGAGAATGCAGGGAAAGCACCGAAAAAATCCAGGGTGCCCTTCACCAGCAGTGCAGAATTCAGGAACACAACCATTCACCTGCAGCTTTAAGTGGTAGTCGAGGAACAGGACACCCACTATCACCTACTTAAGGCACAGATACATGTTCCTGCCTTCTTCACCCGTCTTGCTTAGTTTCTCTGGATCGAACGATGCAATGCTGCGCCCGGGTACTTGGGAGCAAGCCCCAAAGGACTCAGTAAGATATTTCCTTTGCATAGACGCACTTCGGAATGGGCCGGAAGAGCACCGCTTGCACTGCCCCTGCCGAAGTCTCCGCCACCCCACGGGCCCTCCTGCCGTTCGCAGTGGGGCTAACTGGAGAGCCTCCCACCCCCTCCCCACACACACTCAGAGGGTTGATGCTCAGCTCCCCGCTTGCAGGTGGGCGGACTCTGCCGACCAGCAGCACCTGGGGAACCAGGCTGCGTTGAAAAAGCGCGGGGCAAAGATCCCAGCCGCGGTACGCGAGGGCATTACCTAACTGCTGCCCCGTAGCCATGCTTACGATGCCCCTGCGATGCGACTAGCACTGAGTCCGGTGGGGGAGAAAGAGAGAGAGAGAGACTCGACCCCACAGGAGTGGAAGTAAATGGGGGTGGGTGGGTTGGAGCAAGGGGTGGGGTCAGGGTTGCATGCTGGGAAGAGGGGGACGGAGGGCAGGGCAGATCCTTGCCTATTGCACACGCCCCCTGTGCTCGAAGGGGAGCCCAGCGCACGCAGGCGGATCGAAGGCGCGGAGCGGCGCTTGCTCAAAGTGGAAACGCGAAAGCCTAGCGGAGCAGGGCGGGGAGAGACGGGTTCGCGCTCGGATCCGGGTAGGGCAGAGTAACCTGTTTCTGCCTCTTCGTGCAACTGCTTGGACTTGTGGAGAAAACGGATAGGGAGACAGACACTGTTCCCCTCCACAATAGTAGTGACCCGTGAGCTTCCCATGACACTGAATGGCGAAAGATTGAGGACAGACGAAGGAAAGTACAGATTTGTCCGCTTGCTCAGGATGCTGAGAGGGCCACTAAGCTTTGAAGGCGGTCGGGCAACTTCATGGAGAAGGCGATCAACGGCCAATGCCACCTCCAGGATCGAAGAGGTCCGCCTCTGTATACCAGTTGCCGGGAAGCTTATTTTATCTCCTTATTTATTAGAGTTGCTTAGCATTATGCTCTCGGGTTAGACAGGCCATGACACTCGTGTCCTGCTTATGAGGGAGGAGATGCACCTGTGGACTGATCCAGCATGGCTCTTCTTAAAGTTCTTATAGTAAGCCTCCTCTGAGCTATTCCTAGGTTGTCCTACATAGCGTAAAATCAATTTAACAAAATATCAAAATAAAACACAGAATTCAAAGTGCCAAAAAGTCCAGCATGGTGAAAACACAAGCCCACAAAAGCATGTGGGGTGCCAGTTTTGCTGAGACGGAGTGCTGCATGTGCTTTGGTCAACGCCAGGCACGCAGGTTTGAGGAGGGGACACTGGCCCTCCCACCCACTGATGTAGTGACGTGGGCCGGTACCTGCCCGTGGGGGTTTCCTCAGGTGTGGAGGGTTTCTGTGAGCAAATCCAGGTTGCTCATGCTGGCCTCTCAGTGGCTTGGAGACAGTGTGCGTGTCTGCCAGACATGCCCTTGTGAGGCATGCCTGTCATGGCGAGCGCTGTCAGAAGTGTCCTGCTAGTCTTCTGGCATAGGCTGCATTCCTTAGAAGCCCAGAATTCATGTCCAAGCAAGGCTTGGCTTCTCCATGGTTTGGTCTTGCCATCCTGCAGAAAAGAAGAGAAGGGGTTGAACCGGTGTGGTGCAGTGCTTAAGACTGCTGGACTGGGTGGAACTCAGAAAATCTAGTCCAAGTCCCTGTTCAGCCATGAAGTCACTCGGTGATTTTCTGACTCTCACGCTAACCTACTTCACAGGGCTGTTGTTAAGATAAAGTGGATATGGGGAAGATACTCATGCGTGCTCCTTGGATACACCAACAACTATAATACACCAACAACAAATAAAATGGGGCAGCCATGAATATTTGGCTAGTAATGGCACTGAAGGGAGCCATATGGCCATTGCACAAGCGCACAGAGAGCTACTGTGCAGGGGGAATGTCCAGTAAAATCTGCTCTGCTTTTTAGTATCTCTATAATAAAACTCATTAGGAGCTCCAGTGGGGACGCAGTGCCACTTCGGAATGACAGCACTGCAGCGAAGTATGCTGAGAGCAGTTCTTTGCATGGCTTGCACAGCTTCTCAAGACGCCTATTCCCTCTTCAGCCAGGGAAATGAAGGCATTCTCCAAGATGGCCTAGACCAGGGGTCGGCAACCTTTAACACTCAAAGAGCCATTTGGGCCCATTTCCCACACAAAAGAAAACACCAGGAGCCGCAAAACCCTTTTGACATCTAAAATGAAAATAACACTGCATATATCGTTTTTACCTTAATACTGTGTATTAAGCACGACCATGCAGGGAAGACAGGCGCGATTGCGATCCTCACCCAATGTGGAGTTCACAACGTGAGGCAAATTTTTTCTAAAATTTCTGTTCATGACCTGATTTGGTTGTGAACTGAGGCGTTCGTGAGCCGAGGTACCACTGTGTATTAGAAAGAAAACATGCCAGCAATTGAAGAAGCCCATAATCTAAGAGGAAGGAGGATAACACCCCCAAAATCTAGAAAACATTACCACAGCTACCCACAATAGTGGCAGGAAGGGACCTGTGTAGAGCAGTAGTCTTTGGGGTATCAAAGAGCAGTGGCCTGTAACAGATCTCCCTTTTATTTACTTAGTAAACTTTGCAATAATCAACATTCTCTGGGCAGGTTACAAAGAACTAAAAGGCTATGTGCGTGTGTGTGTGTGTGTGTGTGTGTATATATATATAATTTATATGTGAATATACATATATATGAATACATATAGAATATATAGCTCTAGAATATAAACTTATTCTTTATGCTGATGTTCTTCTGTTGCTTATGCTGGAACTTCATCAGTCTGTTTTGGCTTTGATGCAGGCAATTAATGATTTTGGATGTATATCTGGTTATTTAAAGTAGGAACTTGTGTCTATTGGAGAAAATGCAACCTTAGTATGTTATCCCGTTGTCACTGTAGACTTTATGCTAAGTTTATTACCTATCTTGGAACATTTGTCCCAAATACAAATCACAAATAATTAAATTAAATTTAAGTAGACTAACTAATGAGGTCTTGAGGGACATAGACAAGAATCTATAAAGTCTATAGGGCAGAGTAAACATACTTAAATGAATGTAATACCTCAAATTATTTTTATTTTACATGGTATTCATTTATTTATATCTGGCAAGTATTTCCAGAAACTTAATGTTTGGATTTGTGAATTTTATGGGGTTTCACTCCACCATGAATATCCTTGACAAGGATGCCAGTTTTGATCAGAGAGAGTGGATTTGGACTCCCACACCATTCTTTAACACTATCATTCCTGAATGTTGATTTGTACTCAATTTTGGTCTTTTCCGCTTAGATTAGATTCCTCTACCTGGTCACTTTTGAAATCTTTACTTCTGGATCCTCTGCCCAAGTGGCTTGCATTGGACTCTCATCATAACAAAATAGATAGTGTACCCCCTTCAGTTGTATCAGCTAGAGAGTTGTGGCATGCAGTTTCAAGGCTGTTGTGGTTGGATATATTTTCATATGTGAAATTAACTTTATGGGGAAATCCAGATTTTAAAACTGGCAAGAAAATGTTTGTTTTGCAGACTTGGACAGACAGGCTAATTGTAACTTTGGATCAGTTCGTCCTGATGATAACATTCTGCCATTTACTGCTTTGTGTGCTAAATCTATGTTGCCAGCTATGACTTCATGGAAATACAGGCATACCTCGAAGATATTTCAGGTTTGGTTCCAGACCACCACAATAAAGTAAATATTGCAATAAAGCAAGTCACACAATTTTTTTGCTTTCCCAATTACATTTACACTATACTGTAGTCTGTTAAGTGTGCAATAGCATTATGTCTTTAAAAATGTACATACCTTAATTAAAAAACACTGTATTGCTAAAAAATGCTAACCGTCATCTGAGCCTTCACCAGTCACCCTTTTCTTTGCAGGTGGAGGGTCCTGCCTCGGTGTGGAAGGCTGCTGACGACCAGGGTGGTGGTTGCTGAAGGCTGGGGCGGCTGAGGCAATTCCTCAAAATACGGCAGCAAGGAAGTGCGCTGCACTGATGGCTCTTCTTTCACGAAAGACTCCTCTGTGGCATGCGATGGGGTTTGATAGCGTTTTACCCAAGGAAACCTTCTTCCAGACTTGGACTCAGTCCTCCCAAACCCTGACACTGCTTTATCAACTGAGCTCATGTAATATGCTAAACCTTTTGTCGTCATTTCAACAAACTTCACAGCATCTTCCCAAGGAGTGCATTCCATTGCAAGAAACCATAAGAAATATGGTGATGAAAAAGTTTGAAATATTGTGAGAATTACCAAAATGTGACACAGAGATGCAAAGTGAGCAAATACAGTTGGAAAAATGGTGCCGATAGACTTGTTTGACACAAAGTTGCCACAAACCTGCTGTACAATAAAGAAAACTGCAATAAAATGAGGCACAGCTGTGTAGGCAATTGAAATAGAATGCAGGTTTGGTCCTGTTGAGCTGCCTGTATGATTGGAAGTATTGACTGAGGCTGAACAATTATATCAGCCTACATTTCATGTCCATACCTATGTATTATTGGTGAATAAATCTGATATTGTCTTAACCCAAAATGGAATACTGAACAGTGGCACCCTGTCTTGGCCTGTCAGTGCCATGCTGCTCATTATCTCTTCTGCAGGCCACAGCGAGGCAAAGCCTTTGCTAGAAATAACCATTCTGAAGAGATAAAGTTGGGTGTAGGAGGGGAAAATAACAACAACATTGTGAACCTGGCAGTCAGCTTAGATCAGTATTAAATGCTTTTCAAGTTTCCTGCAAAAGGCTGTACATTGTATCTGCTTTAGCTTTCATCACAGAACTGAGGTCTGAGTGCTACCCGGAATTTCCTGTCCTGTTTTTCTGCAATATAACCTCCATGTGGCACTGTACCATCATAGAATAGCCCTGATACACTAGTAAAAAGTGCTGTCCTTCACAATTTGATACTGCATTTTCCCTGCTCTAAAATAAAGTTGCTGAAAGTGCTGGTTAAACACAGAAATGAAATGGGAGGGTGATGACCTTGCCAGCAGAATCTGCAAACAGCCAAATGAGAAGTGCATGAGCAAGAGTCCTGTGCAGAACAGTCCTTTTTCCTCCTCTGGTTGTATAAATAAAACGCCGTGTATTGCCTTCACATTTAAAAAACAGGCTGAAAAATCTTTTTCTTTAAATGGTAGGTGAACATGTAGTTTACATATAAAGGTCAGAGCTGATGTATTCAAATAGTTAAGGGGAGAAGATTAATGCAACTTAACCTATTTGCCTCTTCCAGTTTGTTCTATTTGAGGATATATTGCAAGAACTCTGTTTGTTCAAGCCTTGTTTGATGGGTGAAGCAAGCAAAGCTGACTTTGTTCTTTGGCTAATCTAGTTTAAAAATGTTTGGAATTTGTTGCTGGAAACTTATCCATTTATTGGCTCCAAATGGTTCTGGTTTCTTTAAGAGCTTTGATACCGAGAGATGTTTGCAGTCAGCCACTGTGCTCTTCTTGCAAGTGTTTCAGTGGGAAGTGCTCTTCTCCCAAAGGCCTTAAAGTAAATGGTCTTAAAGAAAGCATAGCTTCCCCTCTGGAGAAGTGGGAAAAGGTACCACTTCAAGAACAGGAGAGGGCATTTGCACAAGAGAACTGACATTTGGACAGCTGTAGCTTCTTTGAGTAGCATAAGAGGGGAAAAGCATAAGGGAACCACCTTACACAAACCAATCAGATACTCCTATTGTGTCAGGACTGGATGGATTGGAATGCCCATACTAACAAGCTTTCTAACTAGCTATTAGGGGGTGTCTCAAAATGCACCTTTTTGTGCCTACTTAATCTGGCTATGCCAGCAAACATTTTGCTGTTTTTCAAAAAATGTTATCTACATAGTAAGTCTTACGAGTTCAAAAGAACTTAGTCCCAGGTGCATGGCTGTAGGATCCCAGCTTAAAACTGCTTGATTCCTTTCCTTTTCCTTTCTTCTTTCAAGGTATTACGTATTCAGGGTACAAGTGTAATATGTGTGTCCAAGGACATCAATCTTCTCGCTCTACTAGAGAACTTAAACTAATTTGCTACACTTAGGCTTCTTAAAAAATCTAGCAAATTGGGGAGCTGTTATTCAGAGGAGCATCTTACTGAGACCACCCGTGTGTGCACGCACACGCTCAGAAAAACAGTGGAAATGCAATTGGATAGGGCACTTACTGAAGAATCAAAAGGTGGATGTGGGCTCCTTCCAGGCAGAGGGTGTCTGAAAATGGGAGTTTATTCCATACTTTGCTCTGTAGTGCAATTTTTGTGATAAGAAAAGTGGGCCTGGAAACTACAGGACAGTTTCCAATTGAAGATGTCAGTGTCTGAAACTCCCCCCACTTCCTGCTCCCAGTGTGTGCAGCAGGGCACTTGTACAATAAAAGCCCCATCTGAAAGCACCTAGTGGTATGTTTATGGTTTGGTTAGTTGTTGCATGCAGTTCCTCAAAGGAAGTGAAATGATTCATTTTTGAAAGACTGTGCAGTACTAGAGATTCACCACGAGAGTGTGCTGCCATGCTTGAAAATTACATGGTGTTGCATTCTAAAATTCAATCCAGAAAGCCAGTCCAAGTTAAGTCACCAGAGAAATGCAAGCCCTGTGCTTCACAAATGAAAACGGGGATATGTTTGTAGCATCCTTATTTTTATGATAAGGCTCAGTATGCTGGCACCCTCCTGAACGTCCTCCTGAAAACTCTATGTTGTTGTGTTACATACTTTGCAATAGCTTGCCCTTTCCTGATTTAAACACCAAGAGAATGCTGGTGGTTCTTGCTGTTTTCTTCCTGGGAAAACACAGTGGCACTACAGTGTGATCTTGATGTTCACAGTACTGCAGTGAGTGAAAATACTTACTGTGTGTTGCATGGTACATGTGTTGCAAGTTTATGTGCACCTATTTGCATGCCTTTACAGTGGACAGGATGCAGCCACGTGCACACATTTTACCCATTTGGAGATGCGCAGGAAGAAGTTAAATTCCAAATAACGACAAACTCACACTACCATCTCATAATAATAGCAACACACACTAACATGTTTAAAAGGCATTCTGCAAAGGCAGACATGGCACCAGAATGGCATTTGCGGGGAAAGGATCCAGAAAATAGCAACTGTCCTTGATAAATATGGGCAGTTGGAACACACAGAGATAAAGTCAGTGAACACACAATTACTTCTGGCCTGCCAGTACTCTTTGTACCTAGCAATGTCACAATTACTCTTTGTAATTGTTTCAAACACAGTGTGATGAAACAGGGCAATAAAAAATTAGAATCTCTTGCCTAACCACTCACCTGCTCCTGCAATTTGTTCTTTATGGTTCTTTTTTATACGTTCACAATCATTAGTGCAAGAAGACTGAAGACCCCTGACTCCAGCCAGCTCCGCTCAGGACATGCCTACCAGGTGCATGTCCAGCCTACAAGTATCCTTGAACACCCTCACCAATGGGGCTTCAACCACCTCCCGTAGAAGCCCATTCAGACATAGAAACATAGAAACAGAGTGAGTCAGAAGTGGTCTCCCAGGCCACCTAGTCTGACCCTCGGCTCCAGCCAGCTCTGCTCATGACATGCCCACCATTCCATACCCTGAGGGTCCTAACTGTCAGGAAATACTTCCTGGCATCCACCCTAATCTTGGTTCCCTGAGCTTTGCTCCATTGGAAAGCATCCTGCCCTCCTCTCCAGAGGAAAAAAGGTCACAACCCACCTCCATGTGACACCCCCTCACATGCCTGTATGTCGCCAACATATCCCCTCTGAGTCTCCTCTTCTCCAGGCTGAAAAGACCCAATTCCCTCAGTCTCACCTCATATGGTTTTCCCTGCAAACCAGCCACCATCCTTGTGACCTTTTGCTGCACTGATTCCAACCTTGCTATATCCCTCTTGTAATGAGGGACCCAGAACTGAACACAATATTCCAGCTGCAGGCATATAGAGTGGCAGTAATACCTCTCTTGATCTAGAAGCCACACTTCTGGCTATGCAACCAAGGGTGGCGTTCACCCTCTTGTCCACTGCATCACACTGCTGACTCATGTTTAGCCTGCCGTCGACCAGCATCCTGAAGTCCCTTTCACAAGTGCTGCTCTCCAACCACTTGTCCCCTAACCTGTACTTATGACACTCATTCCTATGCCCCAAGTGCAAGACCTTGCACTTATCCACATTGAATGCCATCCTGTTGTCTCCTGCCCACTTCCATAGTCTGTCCAGATCCTTTTGGACCCAGAGTACCTGCTCCTCAGTTGTGGCTACCACTCCCATTTTAGTATCATCTGCGAATTTGATCACCCAGACTGGTCACCCCTTCTTCCAGTTCTTTGATTAAAAGATTGAACAGGATCAGTCCCAGGAAAGAGCCCTGGGCAACCCTGCTCATCAGCAACCACCATCCTGGTGATTCCCCACTAGCATGTCTTACTTAATACTCAGCATAGTATCACCAAGAAAACTGAAAGCTGCTTGCCTAACTCATGCCGAACATACATGAGGGTAAATCTTTCCCATATCATAACTGGTTTCCTCAGAAGCAGGTTTATTCTATAACCAAGGTTTGGAAAATCACACAGAGCATGTTTATTAAGCTTAGACTGTCTGTCTTCTGACCCTCAATCCCAGAATGATTATGGCTCACAATATACTTTTTTACAAATGGCACATTCTGGTAGCAGCTTCCCACCTACCTGGGCAAGTAATTTACATACAGGTAGTCCCTGGGTTATGTATGAGTTCCATTCCAGAGAATGTCCTTAAGCCAAATTTGTACATTAAGTCAGATCACATGAATAAGCTGAATGCTTGTTTTAATATATTTTACTTTTCTATGCATATAAGCCACTTAAGAAACGTTTCCATATTCACTAAACATCTTAAACACAATACAGCATCGTAATAATTATAATAATACAGTAATAATAAAGTAACTTCAGATTCTGAAATGAGAGGGAGAATATGTATGGAAGTGTGTCAGTATACATATTCAGAATAAAAGAAACAGTTCTTAAAAGAGTTTAGAGCATTCTTGGGATAACATTAAGTCTAACTGATAATGCTGGAGATGGACCTGATGCTGGAGAGCTAGGGTTTGATTGTGCTGCTGGAGAAGTGAGTGGGTTACCAATGAAGTAGGCCTCAAGGGTTGTTTGTGCAGCCATTTTCTCTTTCTCACCATTAATGGCCTTGTAGCAACTGAGGGCTTGGGAAGTACATGGTAAACCTTTGTGAACCATTCCATTTTAGGAGCTTGTTCCTTTGCCTTCCATACTTCCCTGTGATGAAAAGCCATGGATACTGTTTCTCCAGGGAACTCTGTGCCCATGACGATCTCCAGAGAAAAGCAGTGAATATCTTTAGTGAATCTCTATCGCTAGAAAAAAACATGACTATCTCTAGGGAACTACACACCCACTGATGATGTGTCGCCAAATAGGTTGCATAACCCCTTAGAGATACTCATGGCTGTTCTCTAGCAATATTCATATGGGCTTTATGGCAGTCCATGTGTTAGTAAGTATCCTGGATGTTTGTAACCTGAGACCACCAGTACTTTTCCACAGTACACTTGCAAATCTCCTATCGTGTAGCTTGCCACACTATGCCACAATACCTGTGGTCTGTACCCATTTTGATCCACCATTGGTTGATGTTGCTTGCAACACATCCTTGTGACCTGGGAGATCAACCCAGCAGGCAACCCTAGCAGATCTCCAGCCATGCAATGGGATTTTCCTCCTCTCTTCCCCCTCCTGGTTCCACCACTGTCTGTTCAGCTGCTGGGCAGGATTGGACTTCATCCAGAGGATTACTGCTTCCTCAGAACCATCCCATTTTTTCATAGTTTTATTATGAATTTCACCAGAGTAAAACAAAATTGAACACAAACAGGTACTTTAAAAAAATCTTAATAAGAGCTATTCTGACCATCTGCAGTTGTCACATGGATACTCATTGTTATGGGTCTAAGTATTGTTTGAATGATCTGAGAATAAACTGCCCATCTTTTAAAAAACCCACTGGCCAAGCTTTCCTATCCTGAGAAAATGTCAATGGCCATGTTCCATCTAACCTGCACGCTTTTCTGTTGATAGGCTCTAGGAGGCATCCTGGTATTGCCGAATGGTTTAAACACACAAGAGGAAAGTGTGCTTTGTTTCATTTTCACAATTAAATTCTATATTGTCCTGGCTGTAAAAGTCACTGAAAAAACTAGTTACACACAGCGGTGAAATGGGAGGGTCATGAGATCATCTGGAGTACACATAAATGACCATGAGCCGAGAATGACAAGCATGTGTTCTCATTTGTCAGAGCTTTCAGACACATTCTGCCTACTTCAACAAGAATAGGAATACATTGCTAATTCAAATAGACCCAAATGTAATTGACTTGGTTGATCTGACTTATACAATATTTGTATTAAGATACAAATTCACTACCATTCTAGCCTGTTGTTCCAAATAACTAGATAGAACTATGTGTTCCCTTTTCTTACATTTAGCTGGGAGTAATTTACCTGCCTCATTGCTTTAAAAGTGCTTGATAAAGGCTAAAGATTTTCCTTTCCTGTGTTTTCCAAGTTTAAAAAGAGTGATAAAAAATTTCCTGCTCTTTTGTAACCTGTATGTTCAGCTTCTGTAATTCTTTATGATAATTCGATGGAAAGGAAACTGAGTTTGAGTTCAGACAGATATTTGACTATGATGAGATTGGAGCAAATATTGAAAACTTCAGAAAGAGAAGGCAGACAAAGGAGTTTTGCTAAATAGCAAGTTAATTGGCATTCAAAAAACTCAGATAGGCAAGCTGTCTGGCTGCTTTTGTTTAATAAATGTGTAATTTTAGAAGATTGTGCTGCTGAGTACAAAGCACTACAACTTACTGTATTATAACTAATTTCTTGCATGTGTGCAGGACTTGGAAATGTTAATAAGCTTGCTATGTAAACCATAGAAACGTAGGAACAGAGCGAGTTAGAAGGGGTTTTCTGGGCCATCTAGTCTGACCCCCGGTTCTAGCTGGCTCTGCTCATGACAAGCCTACCATGAGTTCAGCTGCCCTAGGCTATCCCATGCCCAGATTCCTGGTTGCTGAACTGTATGAAATAGAATATAGAGTTATGACCCCATAATGGTCAGTGCCTACTTGCTTGTTTCCTTGGTGCTTGTGCCTTTTCTACCCTGTATTTGTTCATAAACCTTGTGTTAAGCCTAACTGAAACAATGCAATGCTTTGAGATACCTTGGTGCAGCTAGAGAATTTTAGACTCTGGTACTAATGGCCTCCTTCACTTGTTACTTCAGCTGTTACGGCCAGAATAAAATGGAGTATGCATCCACTACCCTGATGTTAAATACATTTACTGGAGAATAAACATCATGTTGTAGAAAAGGATAATACATTTTGAAAGAAAAGTAATACAATTGGCATCTATAAGGATGTATATGCCTGTTGAGCTGCCCCAATGATCATTTGAAGAAAAGGAGGAGGGGGGGAGGAGAAGGAGAAGGAGAGAAAGCTCTCCTCTGAGTCCTCTGTCTCCTAACCTCTTTCAAAGAGGGTTCCCGGAGGAGGGCCTCTGCTGCCAATCTTAGGGGGCGGGAGGGCATATAGGTGAAAAGGAGTTCCTTTAGGTATCCAGGTCCCAAGCCATTTAGGGCTTTATAGGAAATAACCAGGACCTTGAATTCAGCCCGGACTTCGATGGGAAGCCAATGTTGCTGACAGAGGACTGGAGTTATGTGAGAATAACGCCCAGTCCCCAACAGCATCCTGGCAGCTCTGTTTTGTACCATCTGAAGTATCTGGACTGTCTTCAAGGGCAGCTCCACGTTGAGAGCATTACAGTAATCCAAGTGGGAAGTAACCAGTGCGTGTGTCACTGTTGCTAGGCAGTTCTTCTCCAGGTAAGGACTCAGCTGATGGATCAGCCGAAGCTGAAGGAAAGTGCTCCTTGCCACCGCCATCAGCTGGGCTTCCAGGAACAGCTCTGGGTCGAGGAGCACTCACAAGCTGTGGACCCTGTCCTTTAGAGGGAGTGCAACCCTGTCCAGGGGAGGGCCCAAGTCACTTACCCTGAAACTTGAATCATCTACCAACAGGACCTCCATCTTATTTGGATTGAGCTTCAGTTTATTGGTCCTCATCCAGCCCATTACCTCAGCCAGGCACTGGTTCAGGGCAGCCACTGCCTCACCTGGATTGGTTGAAAAGGAGAGGTAGAGCTGGGTGTCATCAGCATCAGATTCAGTTTCATAATGTGCAATATTACTGTAAATCTGATTTTATTTTGTTTTCTTCTTGCAGTAGTGGAGGGTGGAATTCCAAGTGGCAGTTTTCAATTGTTTCCCTTGTCTGATGTTTCTGATGACTACTTATCAATACTACGTTATTAATCTTTGCTGTAGTCTATCTTCAGTGCTTTAAGGCTGAGGCTTTTTTCCCTGTCTAAACCTGCAGAGGATTGCACTCTTAGAATTATAGGTTTCAGATCAAAATTAAATATAAGGCAGCATAAGGCAACATGTTGTTTAAGATTACAAACAGGATTTTCTGCACTCTTTACCATGTGAATCAGGACTGTATTTAAGTTTAACCTGAAATCTCACTATTATTTACACACTGCAAGACAACAAATAGTATAATAATTTGTCAGCTGCTCCAATAAACTCAGTTGGAGGCAAACAATAGAGAAAGACACACAATTCTAATGGAAGTCATATTGGAAGGGGTGAAGAGGATGGCAGTAAGACACATCCCTCTCATTCAAAAGCTAACTAGTCCCTGAGAAGTTAATTTGCCAGGATGCAGTCATTCAAGGCAGAACACTTCGAACTAATGAGACAAATGGTCACTATCTAAATGGAAAGAAACCTCTATTACTCCAAAAAAAAAAAAAGGATTTGCAGGTTTCTAGGTGGGTTCATCTCGTTCATGGAACACCACCTTGCCATGGTTAAGGGGCTTGTGTAGCCCCTCAATGAAGCTATGAGCTATGCCATGCAGGGCCACCCAAGATGGACAGGTCATAGCAGAGAGTTCTGACAAAAGCTGATCCACTGGAGAAGGAAATGGCAACCCACTCCAGTACCCTTACCATGAAAACCCCATGGACAGTACCAAAAGGCAAAAAGATACGACGCCGGAAGATGAGCCCCTTTGATTGTGGGGATCACAACTAATTGTGGCAAGTTCTTAAAGAGATGGGAGTACCTGACCATCTTATTTGCCTCTTAAGAAACCTATATGCGGGTCAAGAAGCAACAGTGAGAATTGGGCATGGAACCACTGATTGGTTCAAAATTGAGAAAGGAGTTCGGCAAGGCTGTATACTGTCGCCCTGCCTATTTAACTTATATGCAGAGCAAATCATGAGAAAGGCGGGTCTAGATGAATCACCAGTTGGAATTGGGAGAAATATCCACCTCAGATATGCATATGGTACCACTCTAATGGCAGAAAGTGAAGAGGAACTAAAGAGCTTCTTGATGCGGGTGAGGAAGAGAGCACAAAGTTGACTTGAAACTCAACATTAAGAAAACTATGATCATGACATCTGGTCCCCTAACTTCCTGGCAAATAGATGGGGAAGAAATGGAGGTAGTAACAGATTTTATTTTCCTGGGCTCCAAGATCACCGCAGATGGGGACTGCAGCCAAGAAATTAAAAGACGCTTGCTCCTGGGGAGGAAAGCTATGTCAAATCTAGACAGCTCACTAAAAAGCAGAGACTTTACCCTGCCAACAAAAGTGCGTATAGTCAAGGCTATGGTTTTCCCAGTTGCAATGTATGGCTGTGAAAGCTGGACCATAAGGAAGGCTGAGCGCCAAAGGACTGAGGCCGTTGAATTGTGGTGCTGGAGGAGACTCCTGCAAGTCCCTTGGACTGCAAGGCGATCAAACCAGTCAGTCCTAGAGGAGATCAACCCTGACTGCTCTTTAGAAGGCCAGATCCTGAAGATGAAACTCAAATACTTTGGCCACCTAATGAGAAGGAAGGACTCCCTGGAGAAGAGCCTATTGCTGGGAACAATAGCTGGCAAGAGAAGAAGGGGACGGCAGAGGATGAGGTGGCTAGATGGAGTCACTGAAGCAGTTGGTGTGAGCTTCAGTGGACTCCGGGGGATGGTGGAGGACAGGAAGGCCAGGAGGAGTGTTGTCCATCGGGTCGCGATGGGTCGGACACGACTTTGCGACTAACAACAACAACATGGATTGCTATTCAAGGTGTCCTTAATTCATACAGAAGAGAATAGAAAATTCTCTTCTCAGCAGTCTCTGCACCTCAAAGTTTTGATTGATTTAAATCTCTTCCCTGTGGCCTCTTTTCATGAGAGAATGTGACCGGTGCTTCCTGAAGCAGTGGCCCAGGGCACATCTCATTGAGCCATCAAACTGCAGCATTCTGGCCTGGGTGGCTCTGCAGAAAGACTACTTGCTTAGTCTCAATATAAAGGAGACTAACGTGTTTGGCTGTAGCCAAACATGTACCCTGAACTTCAAGAAAATCAACTTTAATAAACTCAGAAGAATGATAAGCAGGGTTCCATGGCAGCTCATTCCTAAGGGAAAAGAAGTCATAGAGGGGTGGGAAAACTTGAAGTGGAATATTCTCCAAGCACAACCATGAACAATTCCAACAAGAAAAAAGCGTAGAAGTCAACAGAGGAAGTCTATGTGGCTCCACAAAAAGTTAAAAGACAGCCTGAAAGGAAAAAAGAACATGTACAGGAAGTGGAAGCTGGTCCAGGCCATGAAGGAAGAATATAAACAAATTGCAAGGAATTGCAGCAACAGCATCAGGAAGGCTAAAGCAGGAAATGATCTGAGAAGAGCAAGGGATGCTAAGCACAACAAGAAAGCCTTCTTTAGATACATCCAAAATAAAAGACATGTGAAAAAGAAAGGTGTCTAGCTATTAAAGGGGATGTCACACTGATAACAGACGAGAAGGAAAAGGCAGAGGCACTCCATTCCTACTTCACTTTAGTCTTCTCCCACAAGGAAATCTGCAATCAAGAGGAAGTACAAGCTGGAAGTGAGAGATGGCAGCCCAAGATTGACAGACAAATGGTCAAGGAATGTCTAGAAGGAATAAACACTTTCATATCTGCAGGACCTGATGAATTCTGTCCCAGAGTCATAAAAGAGCTAGCAGAAGAACTCTCAGAACAACTGGCTATTATCTTCGATAAATCTTGGAAAACAGGAGCAATGCCAGATAACTGGAGAAGGGTTAACATTATCCTAATCGTCCCAAAGGGGGAAAAGGATGAACCTGGGAACTATAGATCAGCTAGTGTGACATCAATCCCTGGAAAAATTCTGGAGCAAATTATTAAAACATTCATCTGCAAGCATCTTGAAGAAAATGCAGTGATTAATAGAAGCCAGCATGGAATTATCAAAAATAAATCCTGTCAAACTAATTTCATCTCATTTTTTTAAAGGAAGTTTTATTGTTATTTTTCTACTAACTAACAAAAAGAAACTAAAAATCATCAATCATCAAAAGCATCAGAGCTACTGGGTCAGCCCCCCGTACTTTTTTTTTTTTATAGTAATCCATAATTTAAGTCTATGCATAGTCCTGTTTCTCTAGCCAATAATAAAAGGAATTCCAGGTTTGATAGAAGTCTGTATCCTCTTTCGCCTTCAGAGACAAAGTCAATCTGTCCATTTCGGCATGGTCCAAGATCTTTTTTAAAATCAGTTCATCGACAGGTGGTTCTTCACTCCTCCAATGCTGGACAAATGCAATCCTCGCCGCAGTAATTACATGTAGAATCAAATACATTGCTTGATTATCAACTTCATCAGGTACAATGCCTAATAAGAAAACTTCAGCTTTAAATATGAGAGGTTTTTGTAACATTCCCTAAAGCCATTTATGTATTTTAACTCAATATTTTTTTGCCTTGTCACAAATCCACCACATGTGATAAGAAGTACCCAGTTTATGCTTGTATTTCCAACATCCATTTGACATATTTGGAAACATCTTAGCTAATCTATTTGGTGATAGATACCATCTATAAAACATTTTATACAGATTTTCTTTACATGAGGTTGCTAATGTTACTTTAATATTTCTTTCCCACAGCTTTTGCCATTTCTGTAGCTCAATATTGTATCCAAAATTTTGTGCCCACATTATCATAGTTTCCTTAACTTGTTCATCTTCCACTCTCCTATCCAAAAGAAAATTATACAATCTTTTAATCATTTTCTCATCTGATTTTAAGATCACTTGGTCAAACGTTAACTCCTTATCAAAACCCCACATTTTATAATCTTTAATATATCTTGATTGTATTTGAACCTTATGCCACCAAGAGATATTAATTCCCTGCTTTTGTAATTCTTGATTCGGTTTCAATCCTCCATCATTATCCAGAATATCATCGTATCTCACAATCATATCAAAATTCAATGCATTTGGATATACAAGAGCTTCCATAGGCGAAAGCCATCTTGGTAATTTAGTGTAGTTTTGTCTAGCTTTTCCCACACTGACATTAATGACTTTCTAATATAATGGTTTAAAAAGCAACCATGTGCCTTACACTTCTCATACCACATAAGTGTGCCAACCCATTTGCAAATCATGCCCTTGAAGATAAAGGATTCACTTATTTCTTAAGGTTATCCATTCTTTTAGCCATGTTAAGACAGAAGCTTGATAATACAGTATCCAATCAGGAAGACCACAACCCCCATTCTGTTTGGCCTCCTGAAGCGTTTTTAATTTAATCCTTGGTTTCTTCTTTTTCCATACAAATCTCGAAATTTGAGTGTTTATATCATCAAATTTTTTTTATCAATTTTTATGGGAATTGTTTGGACTAAAAATAAGAACTTTGGTAATATATTCATTTTAACTATTGCTATTCTTCCCAACAAAGATAGTTGCAAATTAGCCCATTTTTCCAGGTCACTCTTAATTTCCTTAAATAGTTTATCATAATTATCTTCTTTCAATGTAGTACATTTAACTGTAAGGAAAATTCCCAAATATTTAACCTTTTTAACAATTTGAAGATCTACTTGTTCCATCAGTGTTTTTCTCTGCTCCAATGTGAGATTTTTCACTAGCAATTTTGTCTTCTCTCTATTTATTTTCATCCCAGTAACTTCGCCGTATTCTTCTATCTTTTGTAGAAGTTTAGACATTGTTACCAAGGGTTCCTCAAGAATAAAAACTAAGTCATCTGCAAATGCTTGCAGTTTATAGCTTTCATCTCTAATTCTAGCACCTTTAATATCCATATCTTCTCTAATATTTCTATTTAGCACTTCTAAAATCAATATAAATAACAATGGTGATAAAGGGCATCCTTGTTTTGTGCCCTTTTGAATATCTATAGTATTTGTAAGTTCTCCATTAATTATAATCCTGGCAGTCTGTTTTTGATAAATGCTTGATATTGCATTAATACATTTTTCACCAAATTCCATTTGTGCTAGTTGCTGTTTCATGAATTGCCAAAGGCCTTCTGTGCATCCAAAAACAATAGTGCCGTTGGTTTTTCAGAGTGAACCTCATAATACTCTAAAATATCCAAAATAATTCTCATGTTGTTCCTCATTTGTCTTTTAGGTAAAAAAGCCATTTTGATCTGGATGTGTAAGGTCTGTTAAATACTTCTTCATTTTTCTGCCATTACAGAGGCAACAATTTTGTAATCCACATTTAAAAGTGATATAGGTCTATAATTCTGGATCTGTGTCAAGTCTGCTTTCGGTATTAAGGTAGTATTTGCCTCAGTCCAAGTATTTGGTATTTTAGCATCTGACAATATCGTGTTACATATATCCTTAAAAGGCATAGACAGGATTCCTTCAAAAACTTTATAGAACTCTGCTGGTAGCCCATCTGGGGCCGGGGTTTTGTCATTCTTTTGTCTGCCTCAGTTACTTCTGTCATTGTTATTTGTTTTCTGTCGTTATATGTTTTTCGGCGCCAGGCCAAGACCTTTTTATTTAAATGGCATTTTAATTGTTAGCTTATTTATTGATTTTATATCTTTGGCCAAGGCGTTTCCAATTATATTGTTTTTATATGATTATATGTATTTATTGTTGTAAGCTGCCCCGAGGCTTCGGCAAATGGGGCAGCATAGAAGTTTACTAAATAAATAAAATTCTTCATTTAATATTTTTTGGTATTTCTCTAACTACTTCGGTAAATTTCCCTTTCGAATATACTCATTTACTTTCTCAATTGGAATTTCTTTATTCTGTTACAGCTTTCCAAAAAAGTCTTCCACTATTTTCTTGATTAACGTACTTTGTACCTGCGGTTGTCCTTCTCCACCCTTCAATTTATATATTAGTCTCTTTTCTCTTTCCTTCTTTAGTTTGTAAGCTAACCATCTCCCTGGTTTGTTAGCATTTTCAAAAAAGTTCTGTTTAGTCAATTTCATTTGTTTAGTAAGTTCATTTGTGTCCAAGAGGTTCAGTTTGTGTTTTAGAATACTCATTTGTGCCTTAAGGTCTTTTTTGGATGGGTCTTCCTGAAGCTCCTGTCTGAGCTTCGCCAATTCCTCTACTAGTTTAGATCGTTCCTGCTTTCTCTTTTTATTTATTTTTGCTGAGTATGTTATTATCAGACCTTTAACACAGGCTTTAGCTGTATCCCAAACATTTTGCAAAGAGGTTTCTTCAGCTTTATTAACTTGGAAAAAAATCAATTTCCTTGTTTATTTCTTCTTTAAACTTTTTGTCTTTTAATAGAGATGTATTAAATACCCATCTGGGTGTTTTTGTTGTCCCTTTCAGTGTCATGGTTACAGGATTATGATCTGCTCAGACATTTGTATCTATTTCAGCTTCTAACAAGTCTGGAACTAAGTCTGGGGTTATCCACATCATATCAATTCTGGACCACGACCTTTGTCTATTTGAGTAGAAAGTATACTTAGCAGAAGTTGAATGTTTGTGTCTCCAGGTATCTGTCAATCTGAATTCTTCAAATATATTAAAACAGGACTGTGGAAGTATCCTCCTACCTTTTTTCTTCTTAGGCTCACTCTTACGGTCATTTTTTAATCTACGATTGCGTTGAAGTCTCCCATTAAACACACAGTTTGATAATCCACTTGCAAAAGTAGAGTATGTAGTTTTTGATAGAACGCTTCCTGGTGATCATTTGGAGCATAGATCACCACCAAAAGCACCTTTTTGAGTTTCATTGTGACTTCAACCAACAGGATTCTACAATCTTCATCTGCTAAGATATATTTGGGATCTAATTTTTCCTTAATGTAAAACCTCTTTTCTTTTGATGAGCAGAAGATATAAATAACTTTCTGAGTTTTGGACATTACAGAAGTTTACTATGTTGTTTCTTGATGTGTGCTTCTTGTAGACAAATTATTATCTAGCTTCAATTTTTGAAGTTGAGAGAAGGTCCTTCTCCTCTTAGAGGGTGCATTTAGTCCATTTACATTCAAAGAGAATAGTTTGGTTCTTTCTTCCATTGTAAAAGTCATATTTATAAAATATATATTTATCTATTTATGTTTAGCCTTCACACTTCTACCTTTTTTCTTTTCTTTTGGTTCCGGTGTCTGTTCATCTTCTTGTTGATCTGTGGTCGCTATTTCTCCTTCTTCAGAGTGATAGGTTGTTACATCCATTGCTTCAACATCTTTCCCTCCTTCTTTTTGTACAGCCAATTCTTCATCTTCAAATGAGCTTCTAAATTTTTCATAGAACTCTTGAGCCTTAAAGATTGAATCCAGCTTACATCTTGTGGAGTTCCAAGTAAAAAATATTCCTTCTGGTGTTAACCACCTAAACATAATTTCCTTCTTTGTCAACTTCGTGGTGAGAAATAAGTATTTCTTCCATCCTTCTCTAATCCTCCATGGTATTTGTTTCAGAACAGTCACCTTATGTTGCTCATCAACTCTTAAGATTTATCATGTACAACCCTCAAAACATTATCTCTTACAGCTCTTCTGTAAATAAATTTAACATGAACTTCCCTTGGTAATTTGTGTCTTCTGACATAGTTTGAATTACCTCTATAAACCAGGTCGATCTCTCTATCCATCTCTTCATTTTCTAAGTCCAGAGTGTCTGCCAACATAGTGTTCATTAATTCCCTTAGGATTTCATTTTTTTCCCCTCTGGTATGTTCTGAAATCTTAGATAATTAGATGCCTTCTCCATCTCTAGTATAGCAACCAAATCCCATAATGACTTATTTGTGTTAATAATTGTATTTCTTTATCTGTCTCTCCAGACTTTTTAAAAACACCTTCAATTTTCTTATGGGCATCTTGGATCTTTTGTGTGTTTTGTTCTGTTCTGAGTTGAACATCTGCCAGTTGATTGCATACATCCCTGACATAGCTGTCCAATTTATCCAGTTTATCCATTCTTTCTCTTTGTTCCACAGCCAAATTCCTTTGTTCTAATGTCAATTTTTGTACAGAATTTTGCATAGCCTCTTGAGATGTTTGCATAGATGTTAGGGATGCTTGTATTGCCAAAAGTGTCATTTGTAAGTCTTTTTGATATTTTTCCACATCTGCAGTTTTAGATTGGTGAGCTGGGCTTTGTGTAGCAGACGCAGGTGCCGAAGAAGAGGGGTGTGTTTTTTTCATAGTGATAATAATTTTACTGAATGGCTATGAGATGGCAGCAAAAAGTCCTCCAGAAAGAAAGAGAGAGAAAAAAAGAAAAGAAAAAAAAGTTTTTTTTTGGCAGGCAGTATATTTGTAAAAAATAGCCACAGGGTGACAGTAGAGAGTTGTTTGTTGGTATGACGAAGATCAAGGAACAGGAAAAGAGAAAAGAAAGGAAAAAAATCTCCGAAGATGGCTAAAATGGAAGTAAACTTTTTGTCAATTAATCTACAATAGATTCTGATTTAATTATTTTCCCTTGGGGAGATTAAAGGGTTAAAGGATCCTCTTTTCCAAGTCTCAAATTTTCCCAGTCTCACTTAATCTCCCTTAGTTTTGTCGCAGCTTGAACTCTATGGGGGGAGGGGGGAGCTTCCTCCCTCCATCAAAAGGGCTTTTCTTTTTTTATTCAAATTGATACTTGCTTCAAAGGTTCTTCACAGGGAGTATTTTAAAAGACTGAAATGCTCACACAGTAGGTCCAATGCATTTTGAGCTTTTATTCCTCCCTGTTATTCCAGCATCGATGGCTTGTGGGAGGAAGATGCACCCCCTTCTGTTCTGTTCGACTGAGAAAATCCCAAGTTTCTCCTAGTGGATGGGGAGCCGCTTCTCCCCACCAGTCAGAAGTGTGCTCAGACTTCTAACCCCTGCCCTGACAGGGCTTGGATGGGCCTCTCTTGGCCCACTGTCAAACGGATTCAGTGTGAGAACGGAGCCCTGTTCTTCGCATCTGTCTCGCCACGACATCAGCCGGAAGTAATTTCATCTCATTTTTTGACTGGGTAACCTCCCAAAGGGACAGGGGGAAGACTGTGGACATAGAATTTACCTAGAATTTATCAAAGCCTTTGACATGGTGCCACATGATAAGCAAATTAGCAAAACATGGATTAGATAGAGAAACTATTAGATCCAAAATGGGCTACTAAATTGAACACAAAGAGTGCTCATCAATGGCATCCTATCAAACTGGATGGAGGTAACTAGTGGGTGCCACATGGTTCTCTCCTGGTCCCAGGGCTCTTCAACATCTTTATTAATGATTTAGAAGAGGAAGAACAAGGAAAGATAATCAAATTTGCAAAACTGGGTGGAATAGCAAACACCCTGGAAGATAAAATGAAGATCCAGGATGATCTTCATAAACTTGAATGGTGGGTTGAAAGCAACAGACTGGGATTCAATAGGGACAAGTGCCAAGTTCTCCACCTAGGAAAAAGAAACCAAATGCAGAATATGTGGCCCAGCAGATCTGAAAAATGAAAAGACCTCAGAGTAATTTTGAACAACTGGCTAAATATGAGGCAGCAATGCAATGCAGCTGCAAAAAAGGACAACTACATTAATAGAATTTTGGAATGCATTAATAGAAATATCACTTCCAAATCACAAGAAGTATGAGTTCCCCTATACTCCCCGCTAGTCAGACCTCATCATACTGTGTCCAGTTCTGGGCACCATGGTTCAAGAAAGATGCAGGAAAATTAGAAAGGGTCCGGAGGAGGGCAACAAAAATGATGCAGGGTTTGGAAACACTGCCCTATGAGAAGAGACTGAGAGAAATGGGCATGTTCAGCCTTGAGAAGAGAAGACTGAAGGGGGGACAAGATATCCCTCTATAAGTACCTCAAAGGCTGTCACAAAGAGGAAGGTCAAGATTTCTTCTTGGCGATTCCAGAGTGTGGAACACAGAATAATCAATTCAAATTGCAAGAACCCAGACTCAGGCTGGACATCAGGAAAAGCTTCCTCACTGTCAGAGCAATACAGCAGTGGAACCAGCTGCCTAGAGAGGTGGTGGGCTCTCCCACACTAGAGACATTCAAAAAGAAACATCCCACAGCCATCTGAGTGGGATGGTGTAAATTGGTGTCCCACAACAGCGGGGGTTGGACCCTATGGGCTTATAGTCCCTTCCAACTGTACTCTTCTATGAGTTGGTGGTTCTATGATCCCTCATTCAGGGTGAGAGATCAAGTGGGCAGCCTCTCTGGAGTGGCCACCGAGCCTGCGCAGTCTTCCACTATGCCTGTATCCTCAAAATGAGAGATCATGGAGGCAGGCATGTGGGCAGCCTTCTCCAGAGCACCTGCCCACTGGATCACCCCAAGTATTTGGTATGTTCCCCAAGTGAGGGACCGCTGTGTTGCTGCTCCAAGGAAACCTGCTTGCAGCTCTCCTGCTGTGCTGTTTGCCACAGTGGGCAAGCAGGGATGGTGTGGCAGTGGCAGTACGGCAGTGCTCACAGGGGCCTCCCCGGTAGGGAGGAACACACTTGACCGCCTCTCCCAATCTGCTGCTGAGCTGAGATTTGCCTTATTTCATGGGAGGACCTGCTCTGCCTGCTGATCTACTACAGACCACCTGATTGTTGTAAGCCTCCCCGAGGCTTCGGTGAATGGGGCGGCATAAAAATGTCTTAATAAATAAATAAAAATAAATGTACCAGTAGATCCTGAGTTACTCCTATCCACCCCTCTGTGACATTCCTCCCTAACCAGAGATTAATTAAAAGAAATACCAACAATGCTGAGTAAAGGGAACATTTGCAGCAGAAAACAAGACAGCCTTCTAGCAATTTGAGTCTGGAGGGCTTTCCTTAAGGTTGCTGTGTCATAAATTGCTGTGACTTCCTATGGAATCTGGGAGTAAATCCCATTGAATTCTGTAGGGCTCGCTTCTTGCAGACATACAGTATGTAAGATTTCATAAACTCTGTGGAAAAATTGCTGATCTGGGAAGCTGAACTGTGTCTCTGTAGTAAAATCTGAGCCAAACAATCAATGAATGAAGGCAATGAAGAATCCTCTACATGTCCCAAAATGTCAGTCATTCTTTTTTTATAGCAAATATCTTTGCGCTTAAAAAAAAGTAGCAGCTAAAAATATACTGGTGGAGCTGCAGAAGAGAGATGCTTGCAAGCAGCTGTTTAAGAATGCAAATATGATGTAATAACTATTTATTATACAATGCTTTCCACCACCTCCATGTTGCTTTGACAGTAAGGATTGCATTTCATCTCCCCTGTTACTCAACAGTCACATTTATTTTGTGATAAACAAAGCTGGTGAGGGAAGTGAAATGCCAAGGAATGCTTCCCATTCACTAATGTTACACAAGAAGCAGTAATTTGCCAAGCTTCCCTACAGGACGAGTATTAAGTCAATTTGGGCAATCAGCTCTGATGCCATTGATGATGCAAAGACACAGAAGAAAGCAAAAGCCTTCAACTCTTTTTATATGCAAACATTTGTAGGAAAATTGGCCAACACAAGGCACTTCTACAGATCCACACAATGAACTAAGGTGTGTCCTGCCTTGCGTGAGCAGTGCAGCTTCTCTAGAAGATGGCGTATGTGGTGCAAATCCAAGTGTACTGCCCACCTGAGCTCTTCCCCCTTGACAGTGTTGTCGAACCACTGGCAGGGGAAGCTCTCAGCGGGACCTCTGAGCATGGGCGAACCTGAGGGGCCACTCCATGCATGATGTGGCTGATGTGGTTATCACAGAAAATTGATCTTGCGGTCTTTATTGTGCACGGCAGATGTCTGCAGGAGTGCCATATCCTACTGGATGCTGCTGGTGCTTGCATTGAGGATTCCATGTAAAACTAAGGCATATAATAAACCTGTTAGTTGAATTCATGAGGCTCCATACTTGACCAATCATGCAGTGTACATCAGCTGATCCATGGATTCTGGACAGTCTTACACTAATAATCATAACCACAACTATGAGGTTGCAATATTTGGTAATTGGTAACTCTGGTAACTGGTAACTCTGTGATGTTGTGTTTCCTCATTTAGTTCCAGAAAGTCTGATTAGATAAGCTGGAGAAGGGGAAGAAGGCATGTGCAGAAAGCAATTGAATGTGAATAGTAGGACAAGAAGAGGGAAACACTTAATTGGGCAGTGGGAATGCAACAAGGACACTTGCACAGACAGTGATGGTTACAATTTTGGACTGGGGACCTGGGAGATCCTGGTTCTAGTCCCCAGGTGCCATGAAGCTACTGGGTCACTTTGGACCAGTCACTCGTTCTCAGCCTAGCCTACCTCACAGGGTTGTTGTTGTGGGGATAAAAATAGAGCTTGATAAACTGCCCTGGGTTCCTCACAAAAGGGAAAAAAAAGATGGGATATAAATGATGACGTGGTGGTGATGATAGTGTACCCATTCCGCTGGAGTCTGTCGAGCTCTTTCATGGTAGGCTTCTAGGAAGACACTGAAAACCTACCACTCTATTCTGACCTCCCACCAGACATGGACTAGACTGCAGCTTCAACTGTATGTCAAAGGTGTTGTTATGCTGGTTGTTTGCTATCTTTTAACATGGCTGCTGCTTTTGTTGTTTTTACTGTTTTTATTATCAAATCAGTTTTATTGTTGTGCTCCACTTTGGGAAAGCTCCTGCTCTCAAAGGTGCCTCAAAATATTTTAAAGAAACACTATCTGGTCTGGTCTACTACTGCAACAAAAAGAGATGAGAATGAGCTGATGGAGTTCTGACACAGTGGAATGGACCTAAGTGCTCTGGACTGCAAGTGAAGCCTCATTTTGAAATGCCCCGGGTGCAAAAAGCTCCCTGTGACTAGAAGGTGGCACAACAGGGGACAAAGAAAAGGTTATTTTTCTCAAAGGCGTTTTTGCTTGTGTTTACATGGGAAACATTACAAATGGTGGGCTCCAACTGCAAAAAGAAGTGGTACTTTGCTACTTCACGATTCTGTCGCCATTTGGCTGCACGTGCAAACCAGGCCTTGTCCACTGTGAGATTTGGCTATATGTTCCATATACATTTTTGCCCCCCACAACTTTCATTTTTCAGCTAGAAAGGAGCTGTCCAAATTTGGCTAGAAGCTGATAGCTGGGGATTATGTCACCTTTATATGTGCTGTATACACAATTCATAACTCTCTCCTGTGTGTCAATCTGACAGCGCTGTGGCACCTGGAATTACTGAGAAAGGAGCATTATCTGTGATTCTTCTTCATATATGCTGCTTATGCAAATATAGCCAAAACTGCACTACCCACATATTTTGTAAGAGCCCTCAAATTTTCCTGGCTCCATAAATAACTCAGTGGCATTGAATACTGACAGACTAAGAGTAAAACCTTGACAGCTGCATGGGAGGCCTAAAGGAATGGAATGGCAGGGAGAGGAAGGGAAATGATGGGACAAGTAGATATAAATAGGATCCAGAGAGAACAACCTCATTGTCTGGATGGGTCATTTGCTGGTGCACACCTAAAAAAATGTTTAAATTTCTCCAGGGATGAAAAGAATATTGCCCATAGAAGTCAAAAAGAAAAGGAAGCTTTAATATAACTGAAATTGGGATGAACTGTGTTTATGCCCCTCACTCCCACAGGAAAGTCTGAAATTCTGAGCAGCCACTTCTTCAGAACCACAGTGTATATTCAGTGCTTTAAAAGAGACAGCCTATATTCTGTTTGGGTGATTGGCAAAGTCTCCATGTTCCTTGTTCAGTCATGCCTGTCTTTGTTCTTGTTGAAGTTGCATGTAGTACTATAATAAATGAACAGAGTGAGACAGTGGGTTAAACTGCAATCCTAAACACACTTTCTTGAACACACTAAATCAACACATCAAATGGCATGGGTGAATATGGATAGTATTGCACCATGGAGGAATCCCCACTTTCAGTGCTTGCCTATTCATAACATTCTCCTGCTTGCCTGTCTTCCCTTCACTTGTCTCATTTGGAATTACCTGCACTTTGCAAAGCGGGTTTCATTGTTTTGAAATGATACGGGCAGCAGACAGCTCTTTGCTGCTGGCTGAATTCCCTGCAAGCCGAGGCGTGCTTAATTTTTTCCTCAGATGAGACCAAATGCCAGCAAGAGCTTTACATGTCTGATATTTACATCTGATTTTAGAAGACCATCTTCAGGATTTCCAGGCAATGAAAAATGCCTCTGGAAATTCAGGGTGCAGTCCTGTGTGATTGTAGACAGCTGGGGCATCCTGGGAGCTGCAGGCCTCTTTCTCTGTCTGAACTTGCACCTTGAATCTCACTTTCAGGATGGCTGTTACAGCTACTGCCATGATGCCGTGGGTGGAAGAGGCGGGGACTGAGAGGGGTTGGTTTGGGTGGCGCCACATTGTGAGGCCACGGCAGTATTCGAGTGCAGGGCTTCCCAGCTCTCCCTCTTAGTCACAGCACCTTCTGGAGCAGCCAAGGGAGGCTTGTCACCCCCAGCTGGAGGAACGCCAGCGCTCATCCCTGCTCTCTCCCCTTTTATGCACTCTTAATTTGGCTGTAACTTTTATCTCTTAGAGCTGTGTGTGCCTTCCTGGCTTCTTCTTCTTGTTAGTTTAATGACTTTTTAGGGGACTTTTTCCCCTAGCTATTGGATGGTTTGGTTGTTGGCACTGCCTTTAGAAGGTGATTTTGCAAGCAGACTAGTAGGCACTGCTACTTTATACATTTGTGATATTTTATTTTAATTTCTGTTTTGACCTTCTGCTTTTTTGAAAAATCTGCATCATTTCTTTTACTGAATATAAGGCCTCTTCTATTCAAGATGTGTTTTTTCTTTCTTGATTTATTTTTCTAACTATGACTGAGTCTTGGTTCTTTGCTTCTAATATGGTTATACCTGCTGCATTGATGTTTTGGTTCTTTGTTCTTTTCTAACCTCCTTTTTTGTTCCATGGAAACATCACAATGCCATTTTAGGTTATTCTAATACTTTAGAATTCCATGCCACACAATTGTTGTCTCCTGCAAAAATTTTGCTAGCTGCTATTTATGATTCTTCTACCCCTTATTTACTTTTTTATATTTAGGGATGATATACAAGATTCTCAGCATCTTCTTCTTCTGATTGATTTTCTGGTGATTTTAATTTATATATTAAACAAAATGTAAAGGTAGAGGTTTCCCCATGACATTAAGCCCACACCCACTCATGTGGGACTCTAGAGGGTGGTGCTCATCTCTGTTTCTTCGCTGAGGGAGCCAGCACTTGTCCACAGGCAGTCTCCGTGGTCATGTGGCCAGCGTGACTAAACACCGAGGCATATGGAATGCTGTTACCTTTCCCACCAAAGTGGTACCTATTCATCTACAGTGGTGCCTTGGCTCACAAACACATCAGTTCACGACCAAATTGGGTCACGAACAGAAATTTCAGAAAAAATTGCCTCAGGTCACGGACTCCACATCGGGTGACAATTGCGATCGCGCCCTTCTTCCCTGCATGAACACGACCGCGATCGCGTTCAGGGTGTGGGGATGGCCGCAATCGTGCTGGTGGGTGGGGGGGAGATGGCTGCAATTGGCCCATGTTCTCTGTCCCAGTGCGACTGCGCCTGTCTATGGTCATGATCGCGGTTGCACTCATGCAGGGAACATGGGGGCGATTGTGGTCATGCTCGTGGGGGGCGGGGGAGATGGCTGTGCTTGTGCTCTGAGGGGTTGGGATATGGCCGTGATCTTTGTTGTTCTTTGTCACAGAAAGACAAAGAACAGATTAACCTTGTTTACATTGACCCTTATGGGGAAATTTGACTTGGCCAATTTGGGTCGCGACCAGAGTCGTGGAATGGATTAAGTTAGTGAGCCAAGGTACCACTGTACTTGCACTTTTTATTATTATTATTATTATTATTATTATTATTATTATTATTATTATTATTAAACTTGCATGCTTTTGAACTGCTAGGTTGACAGGAGCTGGGACAAAGCAGCGGGCACTCACCCCGTTGTGCAGATTTAAACTGATAACCTTTTGATTGACAAGCTCAGGGGTTTAAACCACTGTGCCACCCACGTCCCTATATTGAACAAAGATCTCACCTAATTCAGTCAACTCTTTTCAGTTTTGTTTCTTCTCAGAAAGTTTGTTCCTGGGTTCTCCTCTTGAGTTTTTAATATTCAATGTCTTTTCTGACCATTGTTTAATTTCATTTGCTTGCCTCTTCACTTACAATTCCTAAGCCATTTCATGATTTTCAGACCTTGTAGCCAGATACCTTCCCTGACTCCTTGTCTTTTCTTTCACTTGATGTTTCTTTGGTGATTACACAGTTCCTTAACTAAATGCAACTTGATTACTGTGTTTTTCTTGTTACTTTGTTGTTTGTTCCTGTATTTTTCTTGCTCAGCCTTCATTTACTCCTCAGTTACAGCTCCTTACTTCCTGGGTCCATGTGATTTAAATCTGGTTTCCAATTTTCTTCATTATGATTGGCTTTCATCTTTTTGCACTACTCTCATTTTCTTATTCCTTTTCTCCTCATAATCCTTTATCCAGCATTATTAATTCTTTGATCTTCAGCCTTCTTTCTGTCCTTTCTCCTCAAGGTGCCCAGTGTTTCATTGATAAAGCAACCTCTGCTTGAATATTCTTCCAGATTAGTCTTCCTCTTTATTGCCACCTATCAATGTTTATCACATTTTCATCATTCTCTCTGTTAATCATCTTCCTTCTCTCTTGACTTCTTCGAAGCTGATTACTTGGCCTTGATGCATTTCCTTCATTCTTTTATTTTTAAAGTAGATTGTTCATCCTCTCTTTTTCAGTTTATGCATTCAGCAGTGAAACCCTTCATGTTTAAATCCACCCCTCCAAAACCAAAATCCACCTAACCTACCTGTAGGAAACTAGAGAGGAAGGTTTAGCTCAGTCTTCTCCGTTTTCCTGTTTGCAAAATGATCTTATCATGTGGGAGCATGTGAACATGCAGCCCTTCACATGCAGTATAAAGCAAAAGAGTTCAAGATAAACATTCAGTCTTGATTGTGTGGTGTGTATAAACTGAGCCTCTATTCTTTTCTGTATTTCTCATTCTACTGGGATAATTCCTGTCATGTTTCCTGTAATTTTCCCAATTCTGAAAAAAACAGCTTCAGATATTTGTCTTGTTATCTTCTCATTTTCTTCTTCCTTTTGTTCTAAGCATGTATAATGTTGTTCAAGATACTGAGAAAAGATTTGTTTTTGATAAATCCTTTGATGCTTGTTTTGTTTTCATTCATCTGTAACTTGTTTACTCTCACTTTTGTAACTTTCTAAGCAGCATCTTTATTTATGTAAACCATCCTTATCCTGCTTTTGAGCCAAAAAAACTTCCTAGAACATCTTACATGTTAGCAGTACAGCCAACTTGGTCATGACCAGAGGCTTATAAAATAAAAGATACAACATAATATAACATTGCAGGGAACAAATCTGTAGATCCATGCACTATACTTTTCCTTTGGCCAATCACTTTTCTCTCTCTTTTATAATTAGTGTAATTCAGCAGCAGAGGAGAAATGGGAGCTTAAGTAGAATTATTGTCAATCTCTTGCAGTTGCCCTGCATTAATCAAAATGACTGATTAATTCTGTCCATCTTACATAGGTGCCAAATATTTCACTTATTTTCAATCTGCCACTCTCAGTTCAAGGAAAATATGTATGACTGCGGGGTGCAGAGACCTAGAAAAGGAGAAGGTAAGGTCTAGGAAGTTCTTCTGGTATTACACTTTTATAGTTCTTGTGTGATTGGGGAATAACCATGCCATCCACCCATCCCACATGTTTTTTCCATTTTTAACAGTAGTGGATTGTTAAAATTCCGACCACATAAACTAGTACCTGTGCCATGATGGTAAGTTAAGAATCAAAGCCAAGTCGTTCATTGAGAAATGTCAGAGTTACTACCTGAACATAGTTGAATCATACTATCCTGGTGTCATTCATGTGCCCTCATGGGAGGCCACTGCAACAGGTTTCTGTGCAGTCCATCCATCCTGCTTAATTAAGGGGGTGATGCAAAGTGCCTGCCCCTCTTTTGTATCACTCCCAGCCAACTTGCATGCATTAAAGCAAGGAAAAGAAATAAGACCAGTCACACCAGCTTGGCAAGCCCATCCTTGCTTGTGCCTCTAATGACATTTCTTCTGCAGGCAGTGTGTGGAGGCAATGTGTGTAGGTGGTAGGGAGTTGCTTATTAGGAAATGTGCACTGCTTTCTTTTCAGCAGAAGCATCTTCTTGGAATGCCACCTATTTTATCACATGGTGACTAAAGAACAGGAGAAGGGAGGGAGGGTGAGAGAGTAAGAGAAATTATTGTAATTAAGACAAGCTGATACTCTTCCTGTACGTTCATCATTAGAGGAATAATCTGTTGCTTCTGTTAGCAATTGCAGTGAGAAGGGCACTATGCAGATAGAGCAGAGACAGGTGGCTGGGCTACCCTGAGCAAAGAAAGCTCATAAACAAATCTCGAAGGGTCACAGCATCAGTTTGGAGCAACCTAATCCTGGGAAGAAAGAAGACAGAGCTCACTTGTTTCTCCTGAGCTCTTCCAGGGATGGCTTCACTCTTCCAGCACCTGCGGGGGCTGCTGTGGAAGAACTGGCTGAGTGTCAAAAGGCAACCTGTAAGTACCAAATCATACTTTAAAATAGGAGAATACACCTCAGGTCCTTTGGGACTCAGGATGTAAAATTGTCTTAGAAAGGACCAGTGACATGTAGTTTGAAAACCATGCAAAATATATTTGAAAAAATGACCAATGGAAGAAACCAGCTATTAGTGCAGTGATATTCCTTGCCTGATCATGGCCAAGGTTCGAGGCACCATCTCCAATTAGTAACTCTTATTTTGCCTGCAAAAATTACTGTGTGTGTGGTGATGGTGGTATTCTGATGCACCATGGTAGATCACAACCAGAAGCTAATCAAGTGCACATGCAACCAAGAGTGTTGGCAAAAAGTTGAGTCAATATAATAGCTTGTGTTGCTTTAGAATGCAGCTGCCAATTGTACTTCTGACAACTTGTATGTTAAAAATTCCTAGCAAACAGAAAACCAACCCAGCAGTCAAGGTTCTGGTCTGGAATATCTTCCTGCTAATCTTCTACTTGAAGGGAGTGTTTGCTTGTATGTTTGAATATGGGACAGCATTAAAAATGGCATCTCATTTTTGTCATTTGAAGTGATAACAGACCTCTCTGCCTCATCAGAATTCATTCTGCCACTCCTGTTTCCGCCTCATTCTGCTGATTGTATGAACCTCTGCACTGTGGTTGTCACGCATGAGACAAGAGTCAATACAGTAGTGGGGCTTACAGCCTCACTTAATGGCAGAAGCGGGAGGTAAATTAGGAAAACTAGGGAGGGGGAACCCAGCAGCAACCCTACAATGAGAAATCTACAAGGACCTGCCTCTTTCTGGTTATTTAATACATTCATTCATAACCGCTAAAGTTTCTGCTGCATCTACTGAACTTATTTAATACTATACCCACTTAATGTGGCACCTGAACCCACTTTTTGCATCTAGGCTGTTCTGTGTTGGTTCAACACTACTGTTGAAGGTGGGCAGGTGTTTCCACCTACCATTCTCATCCGCCCTACACAGCCTAGCCAGTGCTAAGGGATGGTAGGAGAGGCAGTCTTCAGCATCTGGAAGGCCATAGTTTGCACACCGTTGATTTCTACCTAAGCTGCTTGACTGCCATGACATGCACGACTTCCATGGTAACATTGTGAAAATGCTTGGAAGCTCAGTACTTTGAGAGGCCCAAAGCAATGTGGCAACAAGAGAAGGGAGTTGGCTGGGCATGAGAGGCCTGCCAGCTGTAGGCAGGGCCACAGCCTCTTTCTCTCATTTCTACACACACACACACACATCCCACTGATACACCCCCACCCACACAGATTCCACCCACAGATGCCTTGCACAGGGGGAGAGGTGGTAGAGAACAGCAGTTCACACCCACGCTCATGCCAGTGACCCCCCATTGCGCTGCTCGGGCTTGCTAAATTTTGCCTGGAGGTGCTCCTCAGCAAGCCAGGTCTGCTCAGCTCACTTGCTCTCCTGGTGGATTAGCCCAGTCGAGGTTCTCCTGCTGCCTTCATGTGGCTGGTCAGCTGGGAGCTGGCTCCTTTTGGCCTGCCTTTGTGAATGGGAAAAGCGGGGGCTCAGTGAAGCTGCCTGAGGCACAGGACCTCGGTGCAACAGCCACTCAATCTGTGTCGAGGAATTGCCACTCTGAGGCCTCGGAGCGGGAGGGCCTCAGCAGGACCCCTCTGGGCCAGCTGGGGAAGCCCGAGGAGCTGAATTCGGTCTTTGGGCTGGAAATTCCCCCTCCTTGGGTTTGGCTTAATCACAATCCCACAAGAGCTCATGCAGTGGGAGACATATAATGGGCAGTCAAATGACGACGTCTAAAGAGTTCCTATTACCTTTTCTTAAGAGCCTTGGATTTTGAACGAGAATCTTTTAAATCCATCCAATTGGAATGGCTTGCAGGCATGTTCCCATGTGAGGCATTAGCTGTCTTCCCACTGTAACCGCTGATGGGGCTTTACACCTGGATTGCACCACTGTGTGATGCAAGAGCTGCTTTAAACCTCCTGTGAGAACACCCAGCTGACTCAGAGATAGGCACCTGGTGCTCCACTGCCCACTCTGGGTGTTGCAAAAGAGGGTCCACCCAGGCTGCTTCCACACAGAGGATGGCAGCCGCACTCCGCCAGGCACACTGACGGTCCCCCTCTAGCCTCTCCACGAGTTCCCTTGAGCACCTGGGCAGTGCTCCCCTTGGAGCCCTCTGGCAACGGCTCTTGCCGTGTCTTCCATGCCTGCTGTCCTCACCCACCCAACCCATGCAGCTCAGCCAGGTTTTTGGTTTAGCTTTCGGCCGCATTGGCACAGCCACATTGCAGCAAAGAGGCCTCCTAGGGAGAGCAAGAGGCAGTGAGCATTACTCAGAATATTTCCCTCCCACCCCCACCCCCCATTCACCCTTTCAGCTTTCATTCTTCGCCTATCAAAGTACTAGTGGACTGATTATCCTTGTCCTTCCCGTAATGGTGTTGGTTTCCATTCACTACTCCAAATTAGTTTTTTTTTTTTTGGAGTTGCTCCTCACTCTTTGCCTCGTATTTCCTGGATTTCCCCTGCAGTTGACTCCCCAGTGATGCCATTAGTCTCTCCATGTCTCCCCAGTAACTTTCAGAAACCCATGCAAGTAGAGCTGGACTCACCACTAGGTAACCCTCAGTCGGCACCTCATACAAGGGTGACCCCTTCATGGATCGCTGCCTTGTGTAGCTCAATGGAGCTATGCCGTGCAGGGCCATCTAAGACGGACAGGTCATAGCAGAGAGCTCTGACAAAACGTGATCCACTGGAGAAGGAAATGGCAACCCACTCCAGTAGCCTTGCCATGAAAACCCCATGGACAGTACCAAAGGCAAAAAGATATGACACCGGAAGATGAGCCCCTCAGGTCGGAAGGTGTCCAATGTGCTACTGGGGAAGAGCAGAGGGCTAGTACTAGTAGCGCCAGAAAGAATGAAGCGACTGGGTCAAAGCCGAAAGGACACTCAGTTGCAGATGTATCTGGTGGTGAAAGGAGAGTCTGATGCTGCAAAGATCTATACTCCATAGGAACCTGGAATGTAAGATCCATGAATCAAGGCAAGCTGGACGTGGTCAAACAAGAGATGACAAGACTGAACGTTGACATCTTAGGAATGAGTGAACTAAAATGGACAGAAATGGGTGAAGTTAATTCAGATGACCCTCAGGTATACTACTGCGGGCAAGAATCCCTCAGAAGAAATGGAGTAGCCTTCATAGTCAATAAAAGAGTAGGAAGAGCAGTACTGGGATACAATCTCCAAAATGACAGAATGATCTCAGTTCGAATCCAAGGCAATCCATTCAACATCACAGAAGTCCAAGTCTATGCCCCAACCACTGGTGCTGAAGAGGCTGAAGTTGACCGGTTCTATGAAGGTCTACAACACTCTAAAGATGGCTCTTCTACAAGAATCCTTGTACCAATTCCTTTCTAACTTGATCCATTCAGAAGCTGTAACTATTTCTGCAAGTTTCATCCAGTTCTGACAATGGGGGGAGGGGTGGGAAACTGTTTTTATTTCTTGGCATTCCTTCTGTTTCTCATTGTTGGCAATTCCATTTTTTTTAAATGTGAAGGTGTATTTTTCTTACATTTGGCAGGCATGGTATTCTTCAAAGGAGCACTTATGCCTGCAAATGTAATCCAATTCTAACAGAGCAGATAAAAGTTGCATCCTTTTTTAAATTTCTCATGGCAGTAGTTTTGGTTTTCAGAGTGCTAAAGTGGCATTTGAGTCAAATCCTGTGGCTGCCAAGCTGAGCAACAAACTTGTATTTGTTTCCTGCAAGTCTTTACTCTCATGGCTCCCCCTCAAACAGTTTTGGGAACTGAAATTTGATTCTGATTCTGATTTTGTTACATACCCTTAAAGAAATCGCTGCAGTAATGAAACCAGCATAGGCTTCCTTGCTGCATTACATACATTGCTGATTTCATTGTCCAGTGGCACTGTTGCCACTGCACTGTTGGCTGGACCTAGCCCTAGCCAGGCGTAGTTCTGCATTACCAGTGACTTGGCTGTTGTGGGAGGCAAGCATCCACGAGCGCATTCCTCAAAACACCACGAGGCCTGGACAGCCACACCGAGAGGTGCTTCCTGAAGTCCACGCTGCCACCCTTTTGGTGGGATGCCCTCTGAGGCACCATGTCCACACTGCTGCAGTTAAAGGGAAACCGATTTCTTAGCAATTTCACACATGGAACTAGGCTTACCAAGAAAATGTACATGAAGCGCTTTTCACATTTAGACACACTATTTAAATACCATTTTTTAAACCATGGCAAGCATGGCAAGAAAGGATGTCCACATCTCGGAGCTGGCAAACAGTTTGCTTTAGCAGCTGCTTATTCCACTGTTTTTAGGTGCTTCCATTCCTTTCCTAAGAGCAGCGTCATGCCCAGCTGAGCACAGCCAAGTTCCTCTCTGGTGCAGCAAAGCTTCCCCGAATATTTCCACACCATCGCACTCATTCACATGGGCAAACATCCATGGATGTGGACATGCTGCCCGAGGCAGGTGCTAGAAGCCAGATGGATGTCAGAGACAATATTCTGACAATATAACATTAGTCTGCACAGTTTATAGGGCTCATAACCAGAGAAGTTTTGTGTGCCATGGTTCACTGGTTCACATTCCAGGGAAGGGGGCTGGGAAGAGGCAGCTCCTGCTCCCCACCTCAGGACCCCGGGCTTCAGAATCTCCTCCGTGAGAGACCTCCTCGTGTATGCACTGTTTTCACTCACTATCTAATGGTTTAACTGGGACACCACCTTAAAACTAGCATGGAACTAGAATGCAATGCTTTGTTCTTAGAGTCCCTGCTGACAGGGCGTAGGAAGGAAGGAGTGGCATCTCCCATTTTAGAAGCTCCACTTTTTCCTAGGCCCCGTTAGCAAGAGCCAACCAGAGAGAGTGTGGCAGAACGCAGGGAATGGGGCACAGGACACAGTCCAGTGAGGTGTCTGTAAGCCTCTGGACTCCTTGGATTCCAGGCACCTGATGTAGGCTAGGGAAAGCAGCAGAGGCGGTCTCAGCCCTTGCCCTCCAGACCCTGCCAATCAGTTAGACAGCCAATTTCACCTGTCCAGCCACAGCACTCTAGAGAGGAAGGGAAAGAGCCTGGAGCACCGTCAGGATACCCCTCGTTCTGGTGGCCCAAATCTTCTCCCCTCATTGCCCCCTTTAGCTCTCTTCCAAAATCACCATTACAGCCAACTAGTTGTGTGGAGAAGAGGGATCCAAGCATGGATCCCCAGTTCAAGGTCAGAGCTTTTTCCCGTTCTTGATGTGGCAATGTGCCAAATCCCATGGTCTCCTAAAGGCTGTTTGGGGACCACAAGATCGGTCTGGTCATGCTTTTCATGTGTGCACTGAAGGAGAAAAAAATCAGCCCTTTCTGCTGCTGGCAGTGCAAGGAAAACTTTTCACTCGGCCTTTGAGCTGGTCTAAATGCTTTCCTGGATCAGAGGTGTGCTCCCGGGCTGAAGATTCCTCAGATGTGGCCCTTTGCCCTGGCACTGACTAGCAGCAGCCCAGCAGGGCTCCTGGCAGGAATATTTTACAGCTCTTCCTGGATATACCAGAGGTTGAACCTGAGACCCCCACATACCAAGCATGCACTTTACCCTGAAGATGCGGGAGGGGGATGACAGCAAATGAATATATATTCTGATTTGTGGAGTTTTGTGCCATCAGATTTCAGCAGAAGGTGGCCCTGACAATCTGTTGTTGTAAATATCTGCATTGCTGCTAAAATGAAAATGAACTTTTGTGCATAGCTTATGCTTTTTATGTTTTAACAAATAACTTTAAAATGGAAGCAAAACAAATATTGGTTGGCTTTCTCTTTTGCAGATTTGGTCGCTCACATTAATTACATGGCCTGTGTTTTTGTTTATCCTTATGGCCCTAATAAGAACCAGATTTCCTCCAGAAGACCAGCCAAGCTGTAAGTTACCTTTCATTTCCTAAGACGAATGTAGGACATGCATTGTTTTTTCTTACATGTCCTTTCATCATACAGGTGATTTCTTCATACACACTCAGTAGTGGCTTTTAGAAATATTACTCCCTGGTTTCATTCATACTTGTCTACAACAGTCATAAAAGTTAGTGTCACCAAGTGTGCAAGTCATCAGAGGGTGCCCAGAAAGGCTGCTACTAATGGTCTCTACACATGTCTGATCCCTGGAAAAAGACAACTGATACTTCTATTCTTCTTGACCAGCTTCTGTCTTTTGACTTGCTTGGTAACAGTATAGGAGGAGGTGCAGTGGGGTTTTTTGTTATCATGGAGTGTTTAAAATGGACTATAATGTAAAGTTGCTCTTTCTCTCACTGCCTGAACCTTTCCTTTCTTTGAGGTTGTTAAGAGTACCAAGAGCTGATATGGGCTGGCTGAAGAAATCTTCCTAGTTAGCCACCATTAGGTCTTGGGTTTAATGTTAGCAAACATATCCTTTTGCAACCTAATTTCATTCACCAGGACCATTTGTTTTTAATGGGCAGGTTGCTTTATCAATAAGTGGCACAGGCACAAACCCATTTGGAAGAATTCTGCTTTCTCTGCCGCTCTCAGAGAAGCTCAGTCTTGCTAGCCACAGCTAACCCCGGGCAGCCTTGCATGTGGTGGCGACAGATCTGGAGTCCAGACAGCTGCTGACAGTCTGTTTTGCGTCAAGGCACTGAAGCAACCAGATATCATTGTTTTGGGTGTGGGCCAGGATGTTCGAAATCTGTTTAGGGAATAGACTAGTAGAGATATTGCAACTGTACATGCGTCTGGAGAAACTGGTTATCCAGGTCTATTTCAAGCAGGCTCTTGACTGGGATACTGATTTGGTCTCCTTGGTGAATGGGATCTGGATGGGGGTAGCTGAACCCTTGGAGTTCCTGGGGCTCCCTTGGCAGCCTTTGATACAATCTGCCATAGTGTCCTTCCAGGTGGCTTGACATGGCTGGGCCCTAGGGAACCTGTTTTGCAGAGGTAAAATACCTGCAGGCATTTTATGTTGGGCCAGGTCCAGAAGGTGGCACTGTAGGGTTACTGCCTGAAAGCCCCGTAAGGTTCTTTTGTGCCCCTTGTATCATTAGTAGCTACACTAAACTGCTCGAAAAGATCCCCTGGAACTCTGGAATGAGGTGCCACTCATAAGCACTGCTGTTTTTGTTGCCCAACAGCAAGCAATGAGCCGAAACCCTTGAACACTGCCTGGGTGTGGGAATGGCCTGGATGAGGGTGAGCGAACGGAGAGTTAATCCAGGCAAGTTCTTAGCCTGCAGAAGGCTTGTGCTGGAAGGGCCTGGGACTCCCCCCAGGAGCTGCAAGTGCTTTTGGGGCCTCCCCTGCTCCTGGATCTGCAGGTGGCAGCACTAGCAAAGGGTATCCTTGCACAGGTGCATTCAGGGTGCAGTTCTATGCACAGTTAAGCAGACAAAAGCACTGCATGCCCGGCATTCCTAGCCCGCATTGCTGGCTGAGGTGTGCTGAGAGTCACGGGACTTTCTTCTACCGAAACATGCCTGGCGTCGTAAGATTAGTGTGTGTTGGGCTGCGAGTGCTGGGCTTGGGACTTGGGAGATCTGGGTTCCAGTCTTCACTCAGTGACTTCCAGTGACTTTGGGTCATTCTTGATCTCTCAACCCAACCTCATAGGGGTGTTGTGAGGATAAAATGGAGAAGAAGAGAAACTTGTCAGTTGTCTTGGGGTCCTTGCAAGGATCAGAAGGGCAGGGTATGAATTCAATGTCAGAATAATTCTGTTGACTACAGTTTCCTGGATACAATTTTCTGGATACTGAAACATGAAAAACTGGCAAAGAAAGAGGGAAAGAAAAAGGATATACTATGGAACATGCCTGTTGCATTACTGCTTTTAGAAATAGTACTTATTTCTTGAGAAACCAGAGGTCTTTATAGCCATAGCACAGGAACAGTTACAGTTCAATTTGTGTGATGTGCAGCGATGGCAACTTGTGGCACGTGAGAAGCAGTACCTAGTAAAATGTAGTCCAGGCTCTGGGTTCAACAGACCATGGGGTTGATGCCTCTGTAACCACAGGCGGGGAAGCAAGGCATGCATAGGGAAAGCCCTCTGCTTGGAGGCTGGGAAGACAGGTCGACCCAAAAATGGCCTAATGGAAGCTGAATGAGTTCAGTGGAAAGACAGCTCGCTGTTGGGGGAACTGGGGTGCACGATCCTACGCAGGAGCACTCCATATTGCGGCACCTCACTGCTGGTCCTGTGAATTCCATCCTTCCATTCTCTACTGGTATATTCAAGAAAGGTGGACTGTCAAAAAAGAGGCATTTTCTTGCATGAATTGTTAATCGTTCTCCTGATGCTAAGCAAATTAAATATCGCATGTTGATCTGTTTCTACGTTTACACCATTTTCAAAGTTTGCTTAATTATATTCTTCCCATAGCTCACTTAACCTCGTACGATCGGGCCTTGCAGTCAACAGTACCCTCACATTTAATTCAGCTCTACCTTAGGTAACCTTGTAGCATCATCAGCTGTTGCATGAGGGACCAGGGCTGTGCTGTACTTCCCCTCTTCCGTTCTTGTCCCTCTCAGGGGGGATTCTAAGGAGGGCATTATCAGAAGAAGCAAATAAAGCAACAAACAACAAGACAGCTTGTGGCCTTCCAGAGGTTTGTGCTGATGATTTCTGTAAGCCTTGCCCTGCATAGACAACACATGATGCGAATTACAGGCCAAAACATCTGGAAGGCCCCATGTTGCCTACTCCAAACTACGGGCACAGAGGTGGCAATTTCCTGGAGCCAAAGAAGGATCAGCCTTACCAGCAGTTTGGCGTGGCAGCGCTGTTAATAAGAACGTCTTGTAGATTTTATAAGTGTGATATCGGAAATGTAGAAATGCCAGCTGCCATTTTTGCTCTCACCTTCTTTCAGGTGAGAAAATGGAAATGCTGAAGAGGTGATCTGAATTCACTATATTCAGGGTCAGGTAGGTGCAGCCTGTGCATGGAATGGTTGTTAATGGCTTCTTCATCTAGTTTTCCAAATGCATGCCAACGTAGAGCAATTTAATTTTAAAATTATGCCCACACAGCATATTCCTCACCCAGGAATGATAAGAACAAGGAACAATGCTTGTTGCAACATAAAACTTGTTGAACAAGATACCTCTCCCATCCAAAAAAACTTTCTGGTATCTGCAAAATACACACACACACACACACACACACACACACACACACACACATATTTCAGGGCAAAATTCGTGCAAACAGTATCCTGGCTTTTGCTTGCTCTTTCATTTTTTAAATTAAATGGGGAGGTGGAATTTTTAATTTGAACAGAATTGGGGTAGAGGGGGACAGAGGTGCTTAGTTCCTTTCCACTTCCTATTTGTATGCTAAAGCTGCACCCAATGGTAATAAGCATGGGTAATAAGCAGGAAGAGCTTGAAGCTCTCCTGGGAATAGGAGGGTATGATCTGGTGAGAATCACAGAAACTTGGTGGGATGAAAGGCAAGTCTGGAATGTGAACATAGAAGGGTATCACCTTTTTAGAAAGGACAGGAAGGGAAAGAGAGGTGGGGGTGTGGCTTTATACGTCAGGGAAGGGATAGGATGCAGTGAGATAGAATGCTGCACAGATGGGGATTCGGTAGAGGCAGTCTGGGTGAAACTTAGGGGTTTTGACAGGGAAAGAGACCTGACAGTGGGGGTATGTTATCGCCCTCCAGGTCAACTTGAGACCCTGGATGATGTCCTGACAGGCCAGCTTCTAAGGATATCTCGGGGGAGAGACACAGTAATTATGGGAGATTTCAATCTCCTGGATATTACTTGGGAGACTCACTCGGCGGTGACAGCCAGGTCATGTTGCTTCCTAGAAGCTATTGAGGGAGCTTTTTTCATACAGAGGGTCCGAGAGGTGACGAGGGGGGGAAACATCCTTGACTTGGTCGTGACCAATAGGGAGGAGCTGATAGATGAAGTACAGATTAGGGGAGCTCTGGATGTGAGTGATCACTCCATCCTTTGCTTTGAGAACAGGAGACTGCGGACGGGCAGCAGATCGAGCATTAGAAGCTGGGACTTCAAGAGGGTCAACTTTGGCCAACTGAAGGCCAGACTGGGGAAAATCTCCTGGGATAGGTTACTGGAAGGTAAGTGAGTTGAGGAGGGGTGGATAGCGCTCAAAAGGGAGGTTTTGGAGGCGCAAGCCTTGATGATACCTCTAGTCAGTAAGGTGGGGAGGCGGAGGAGAATGCCGCCATGGATGCGAAAGGAGGTGGTTAGAGGAATTAGACAAAAGAGGAACCTCCGTAGGAAATGGGTACTGGGGGAAATAGACAAAAGGGTATACAATAAATAGACAAAGGGTATACAAAGACAAAAGGAGGAGGAGGCCCGTTGCAGAAGGATTCTTTGCAAGGCTAAGGCTGATTACGAGCTGAGACTTGCCAAGAATATCAAGAGCAATAAAAAGGGCTTCTTTCAGCATGTAAATAGGAAGAGGAAGGGGAGACAAGCGGTGGGACCACTAAATAAGGAGGAAGGAGATCCAGTGACTGATATGAGGGGACAGGCACAGATGCTAAATGACTATTTTGCCTCTGTGTTCTCCCCAAAGCAGGACGGGGGAGATCCGCATAGGAGATTAGATGAGGCTGGGGACTTAGGGGCACAGATTAGAGTCACCCCCCTTGAAGTCAAGGGGCTCCTCAGGGCATTGGACATCACAAAGGTGCCAGGCCCTGACGGGTTACACCCGAGAGTACTTAGAGAGTTGGCAGGGGTTCTCTCACGCCCGCTGGCCTCCATTTTTGAGGCCTCGTGGAGAACCGGTGAAGTTCCAGCGGACTGGAGGGTGGCATCAGTGGTCCCAATTTTCAAAAAGGGTAGTAGAAAGGACATGGGGAATTATAGACCGGTTAGCCTTATGTCCATTGTAGGAAAAACAATGGAAAGGCTCATAATAGAGAGACATCTAGTGATGCTAGATAGGGAAGGGAGGCTGACAGCCAAACAACACGGCTTCCGCAAAAACAGGTCCTGCCAGACAAACATTGTGGAATTCTATGACAAGGTTTTGCAATGGCTAGATGGAGGGGATGCAGTGGATGTGGTATACCTGGATTTCAGCAAGGCCTTTGACAAAGTGCCCCATGATATCCTGGTAGAGAAACTGAGGAGTCTGGGGATACACCAAAGCACTGTCTGGTGGATTAGGGCATGGTTGACTGACTGAAAGCAGAGGGTAAGCATTAGCGGGGAATCATCAGGATGGCGGCCGGTGACAAGCGGGGTCCCCCAGGGCTCTGTCCTGGGGCCGATCCTGTTTAATTTTTTCATTAACGACATGGAAGAAGGGGTGAACAGTCTGCTGATCAAATTCAGATGACACTAAAACTGGAGCAGTGGCCACAACTGAGGAGCAGGTACTCCAGATCCAAAAGGATCTGGGCAGACTATGGAAGTGGGCAGGAGACAACAGGATGGCGTTCAATGTGGATAAGTGCAAGGTCTTGCACTTGGGGCATAGGAATGGGTGTCATAAGTACAGGTTAGGGGACAAGTGGCTGGAGAGCACTTGTGAAAGGGACCTCGGGGTGCTGGTTGACTGCAGGCTAAACATGAGTCAGCAGTGTGATGCAGTGGTCAAGAGGGCGAACGCCACCCTTGGTTGCATAGCCAGAAGTGTGGCTTCTAGATCAAGAGAGGTATTACTACCACTCTATATGAATCTAGTGCGCCTGCAACTGGAGTATTGTGTTCAGTTTTAGGCCCATCATTACAGAAAGGATATAGCCAGGTTAGAGTCAGTGCAGCGTAGGGCCACAAGGTTGGTGGCCGGTTTGGAGGGGATGGGGTATGAGGCGAGACTGAGGGAACTGGGTATTTTCAGCCTGGAGAAGAGGAGACTCAGAGGGGATCTGTTGGCGACATACAGGCATGTGAGGGGATGTCACATGGAGATGGGTAGAGACCTGTTCTCCCCTGCAGAGGAAGGTAGGACGTGCTCCAATGGAGCAAAGCTCAGGGAGCCAAGGTTCCATTTGGATGCCAGGAAGCACTTCCTGACAGTCAGAACCCCGAGGGTGTGGAATGGGCTTCCACGAGAGGTCACTGAGGCCCCATCTGTGCGGGTGTTCAAGCATAGGCTGGACGTCCACATGGTGGGCATGTCGTGAGCGGAGCCGGCTGGTGCCGGAGGTCAGACTAGATGGCCCGGGAGGCCCCTTCTGACTCGCTCTGTTTTCTATGTTTCTATGTCTTTGCAGGAAAGAAGATATATGCCATGTTGGGCATAAAAACAGCAGGTTGGGGGTTGATTGGAAAAACAGCCCTTGGAGATAAGGTTAAACTTCCTCTCCCGCACCCCTGGCCAATTCAGATTCCTCATGCAGCTGCATTAAAGTCTTGTTGTTGTTGTTGCCATTGTGGTTGTTGTTGTTTTGGGTGTTTTTGGTGAGAAAACTGGAGTTGGAGACATAGTATGCTTTTCTCATGTTGCGTTTCATTTGGTCCTCAGCTAAACAGGAGATGGGTTACCTATTGATGCGTTTCAGGTATAGGAAAGCCTATACTAATAGGTCCCATGTCATCTTTCCAACAGGCCTCATGAGTTCAGTGGGGCTTGCTGTCAAGTAAGTGGCAGTAGGGTTGCTGCCTAATACGCTATCTAGATGTGTTTGAAATGCCATGTTCTCCTTTCTGTTTTCATGGCAAACAGAAGGTAAATATATTTTGTGATTGAAGAAACTTTCAGCTGCTTATATAACTTATTTATTACTGGACCTACAGCACTTCCTTGTGCATGTTGACTGAGCAGTCCTTCCCACCCAGCACGGAAATCACTGGGGTTATCCCCAGGGACATGTGCCTAGGAGCAGTTGTGAAGTGTGCATCTTGGAGGCAAATCCAGCAGCATATTAAAAAAGCAGCACTGAGGAGTGCAGGTACCCTAGATTCAAAAGGTGTATTGTTAATTTGGCACCAGTACAGGTAGACTGCAATACCGAGTTAAATATTTATACTGGACTTCAAAAGGAATTCAAATTCTGCAGTAAGAAAGTTCTGCAACAAACTTATTTTATTTTCAGTCAGGATTTTAGATCATGCAAATCGGTGTTATTATTCAAAGGACCCAAGACTTCTGATCTCACAGAACAAACACCAAACAGTTTCCTTCAAAACAACTGGCATCTGCAGTGTAGAAAGGAAGCTTTGGCGTTGCTGGTACAGGAGTCATGCGAAGAGCTGCACGCACTGGCTCAAACCAAAGGCCTCTTTAGACCAGTTGCGGGGCAACTCATGCACCACCAAGAAATCGGAAGTGCATCATAGAAAAGAGAATACTGATTGACATGTTTACAAATGTCAATTGATATGGGTAGGCACACATTTAGACACATTAACCATAATTTAAATAGAAACAGAATGAGCTGGTTTTGATGCCTCGCTAAGCCACCCTGCAAAGGAGCCACGGGGTTTGGTTACTTGCAGAATGGCCACTGTGCACCTGACAGATGAGCGCGATCCTTCATTTCTCTTCAGTGCTCCTGCTGGCACCATCATGCATTCCCAGCTCCTTTGTGAAAACCTACATGCTGCCCTCCCTTGCTGCCTTGCAACATCCACAGCCTTTTTGCTATGGCTGGGGATATGTTTGGCCTTTGGGAGCTGCCATCAGGAGGTCTCCCATCCTTCCACCACGCCATTCTTGCTGAAAACCTGCTGTTAATTCCCCTGGATTCTGTAAGCCTTTCCGCCTCTTTTGTGTTTTGCATTTAGCATCTCCATCTTCTTCTGGAACTGTCCAAGTCCCTCCTTTTCTCGCCTTTCCTGCTATGCCACCCCTCCAACTGTACCAGTCTATTTGCCCCCAAGAAGATGATGGTGGGTTGCAAGGCCAGGGGAAATCTTTACTGAGTAACAGCCATTTGGGCCAGCTTCTCTTCCCATCAAAAGAACAACTAAAGTCCAAAAATTATCTTTTGAAGGCACTGTGAGGCGTCTGGTGGTGGTGGGGAGGTTTGCTGGTTCAAAATGGGAATGCAAGGAACTGGCTACCAGCTTGTGGGGTGGGAGAGACGACAAGAGCAGGGCTCTGAGAGAAGGCTCTGAGAGACGACAAGAGCAGGGCTTTGGCTACGAACGCCATTCTTCCACGGCTGCTCAACAGGAAGGGGTTCTTCTATGGTTTTATAAAGACAAAAGGGGAGGGAAAGTGAGGTCACACCTCATCTGCCAGCTGCTATGACACCAGCTGATGGAAAAGGGATTTCTGCTATGACACCAGTCCTTAGTGATGGTGCACGTGTGGGGGCAGGCTCCAGATCCATACAGGGGTGACTGGATAGATGCTGCTAATTTTCTTCCCAGTCACTGATTCAGATGCAGGATTTGAGGGAGGCTGTGGGGATGCCTCCCCTCAGCCCCAGAGGCAGTGGCTTCATTTTCAGCCCCTGGTCCTAGAAGCTCAGGCTTGTCCTGAAGAGGCACGTCATCCTTTAGCTGGCATATGCTGTGCAGCATGCAGCAGTTGCCCGTGGAATGAGGGGCCCACATTCAGAAGGGGAGAGGGGGTGCTGCTGCATGCAGGGGCCGCCTGAGGCCTCTTCCGCAGGGAGTCTTGTGCAGCAGGGGCAGCAACTGGGGTTCCTCTGCCTTGCCGTCCTCCAAAGCCAGCTGGATGGCAAGGGAGCAGGAGGGCTGCTGAAGAACTTGCCAGTGGCGAGCTTGTCTGCCAAAGGCTGGTGCTTCCCCCAAACTCTTGTAAACATCCATAAATCTGTCTTTTGAATCAGAAGATCCTAGAGGACCAAGCTGTACAAGCATGGGCAGTTGTAGAAATCCCCACCAGAGCAGGAAGGGGCTAAAATCATATGCTCTGGAGCTGAGAGTGAGCAAATGAAATAGGAGATGGCTTGAGTGCCAGTGGAGGAAAACGACTGGCAGCAACGGAGCCCTGGCATGTGCCTATAATCAGGTACACTCAGGGAGGTGAAAGCAGCAAAGAAACAACATGGCACTGTCTCTATTTAAACTTCTGTTTCCCGCCCAGTGGAGCCTTTTAGGGTCATGCAGGACCTATTACAGGGTGGCCATAAGAACACTGTAGACCCATCGGGACTGCCACAGCATGCTTGCCGAGGAACTTCAGTATAAAAATAAAAATAAATCCTGCATTTGCCTGGATTTAGACTCCAGAGTTGCAGCAGATGAGTCTGGTGAGGTTCCCAGCCTGATCCAGTTTTATTGGAGTTTTAGTTGGTGTCACTCAAGGATGTTGACAAAGTGCTTGGAAAGGTTTGTGAAATGACCTCTTTTCTGGATCCTTGGAAGTCAGGCAAGGCCATGAAGGAAGAATATAAACAAATAGCAAGGAATTGCGGCAACAGCATCAGGAAGGCTAAATCAATTATATTCAGAAAATATGGCAAAAATAATTGTAAATGATGGTATTACAGAAACAATAACCTTAAGTCAAGGAATGATACAGGGTTGCCCTTTATCCCCAATATTATTTGCATTAATGATGGAAGTACTGGCAAATGCAATTAGAAATGATATACTGATAGAAGGAATTGGAGTATGTCAGAAAATTAAAATTAATTTATTTGCAGATAATACATTGTTAACATTTCAAGATCCAATAAATACTATAGAGAGAATATATTCACATTTAAAGGAATTTGGGAAGTATAATGGGTTGCAAGTAAATTGGGAAAAATCAGAAATGATGTTATATAATCACAATAGTGAAGAATTGGATATATTAAAATAAAAAATAGTAGTCAGTATTAGATATTTAGGAATTGATATTCCAAAAATAGTTAAGAATTAAAAATGAAAAATTATGAGAAGTTAAACAAGGATATAAAAGCTAAAATAGGAAGATATGAAAAGGTAAAATTATCATGGTTTAGAAGAATAGCAGTAATAAAAATGAAGATTTTGCCAAAGGTTAATTTTTTGTTCTGGATGATTCCAATTAAGTTTTATGATCAATAATTAAAGGATATACAGAAGTATTGGAGGTATATTGTAATGGAGGGAAGAGAGCAAGGAGGACTGGGTATTCCAGTTGTTAAAAAGTATTGGGTTGCAAATCAATTAAAGATAGTTCCAGATATTATAGCCCAAAGCAAAGAACTAATATGGAGTGATATTGAATTAAAAGAATTAAGGGAAATAGGTGATCACTTAAAGACATACTTGTTTAAAATGGATGTAAAAAAGATTATTAAGAGAATTCAAAATCCCTTTTTAAAAAATAGGATGGAAGTATGGGAAAAATACAGACAGCAATTAACACCAGGAATTTCTCTGTTAACACCGGTGGTTGAAATGGAGAAATTCCCAAAAATAGAATCAAAGGATTTGCATAATAAACTAAAAAATAATCAAATATATAAATGGGAAGACTGGAAAAATAAGATAAAAATATAACACAATTAAGGAGTGCATTGGAAGAAGCTAAATTAAATTGGTTAAATTTAATACAATTAGAAAAATGGATAAAGATGGAGGGGAAATTTAAAGAGGAAGAAAGACAATTAACAAAATTTGAAATGATTGTGAAAGAATGTGAGATATAGGAAGAATATACAGGTAAAGGAAGAACTGCTAAAATTTATAAGATATTATAAAATCTCCATGAATCACTGCCTTGTTGTGGCGAAGGGGCTTGCGTAGCTCAATGAAGCTATGAGCTATGCCGTGCAGGGCCACCCAAGATGGACAGGTCATAGCAGAAAGTTCTGACAAAAGCTGGTTCTCTGGAGAAGGAAATGGCAACCCACTCCTGTATCCTTGCCATGAAAACCCCATGGACAGTACCAGAAGGCAAAAAGATATGACGCCAGAAGATGAGCCCCTCAGGTCGGAAGGTGTCCAATGTGCTACTGGGGAAGAGCAGAGGGCTAGTACTAGTAGTGCCAGAAAGAATGAAGTGACTGGGTCAAAGCTGAAAGGACACTCAGTTGCAGATGTATCTGGTGGTGAAAGGATAGTCCGATGCTGTAAAGATCTATACTCCATAGGAACCTGGAATGTAAGATCGACTTCTTGGGAATCAGTGAACTAAAATGGATAGGAATGGGTGAATTTAATTCAGATGACCATCAGATATACTACTGTGGGCAAGAATCCCTCAGAAGAAATGGAAGGGGGATGGTGGGGGACAGGAGAGTCTAGAGGAATGTTGTTCATGGGGTTGGGCATGACTTTACGACTAAACAACAACAAGATGGGTTCATACACTAAGTTATCAGATTACAGCTGTGAATTATTTAATTCTTGTCAGTCAACACAGAAATCAGATTGACTATGTGCTCTGCAGCCAAAGATGGAGAAGCTCTATACAGTGAGTAAAAACTAGACCAGGAGCTGACTGTGGCTCAGATCGTGAGCTTCTGGTTGCAAAACTTAGGCTTAAATTGTAGAAAGTAGGGAAAAGCACTAGGCCACTCAGGTATGACCTAAATCATGTCCCTGATGAATATACAGTAGAGGTGACAAATAGATTTAAGGAATTAGATCTGATAGTCAGAGTGTCTGAAGAACTATGGACAGAGGTTCACAACATTGTACAAGAGGTAGCAACTAAAACCTTCCCAAAGAAAAAGAAATGCAAGAAAGCAAAATGGCTGTCTGAGGAAGCTTTACAAATAGCTGAGGAAAGAAGGGAAGTGAAAGGCAAGGGAGAAAGAGAGAGGTACACCCAATTGAATGCAGAATTCCAGAGAATAGCTAGAAGAGATAAGAATGTCTTCTTAAATGAACAGTGTAAAGAAATAGAAGAAAACAATAGAATGGGGAGGACCAGAGATCTCTTCAAGAAAATTGGAGATATGAAGGGAATGTTTCATGCAAAGATGGGCATGATAAAGGACCAAAATGGCAGGGACCTAACAGAGGCAGAAGGAATTAAGAAGAGGTGGCAAGATTACACAGAAGAACTATACAAGAAAGAGCTTAAGGTCCCTGATAACCACGATGGGGTGGTCGCTGACCCTGAGCCAGACATCCTGGGATGTGAAGTGAAATGGGCCTTAGGAAGTCTGAGCAACAACAAAGCTAGTGGAGCTGCCAGTATTCCAGCTGAGCTTTTCAAAATCTTAGAAGACGATGCAGTAAAAGTGCTACACTCAATATGCCAGCAAATTTGGAAAACTCAACAATGGCCACAGGATTGGAAAAGGTCAGTTTACATTCCAATCCCAAAGAAGGGCAATGCCAAAGAATGTTCAAACTACTGCACCATTGCACTCATTTCACATGCTAGCAAAGTTATGCTCAAAATCCTACAAGCTAGGCTCCAGCAGTATGTGGACCGAGAACTACCAGAAGTACAGGCAGGATTTCGAAGAGGGAGAGGAACTAGAGATCAAATTGCCAACATACGCTGATTCATGGAGAAAGCTAGGGAGTTCCAGAAAAACATCTACTTCTGCTTCATTGACTATGCTAAGCCTTTGATTGTGTGGATCACAAC